>NC_041392.1:163734028-163746048 GCF_002162155.2 Triticum dicoccoides
CAGATTAATATAATTGCTAGACTATTTTGAATTTCATTACGGAATTCTAAAATAAAGCAAGTCCCCTTTTACGCCAGGCTCGGATCGTCAAGGAGCTGGGCGAGGAGGCCTACCTCGAGCTCGAGGGCGGGGACGACTGCCTGGCCAACGACCCTGACTACGTGGATGAGATCAACCAGTGGATCAGGATACAAGATGAAAGGCATAAGGCGAATCTCAGGCGTGGCATACTTCCTGGCTACAAGAAACTTTCTGACTCCGACTTATACTTAGAAATATACTCATGCTTGCACCTGGACTCGGAATCAGACTCGAACTCTGACTCAGAAGACAATGATGATGATGGTGGTCATGAGGATGAGGAGGCAGAGGAAAATTCTGACTCCAAAGAAGAAGAAGAAGGTGAAGAAGAAGAGGGGGAGTTGGAGGCAGAGAAGTTTATATCTTTAGCGGAACGTAGGGCAGCGGCGGCGGAGGCAGCCCTCGGCGGGTTCGAATGGCGGACGGGGCCACTAATTTTATCATGGCCATCAAAGGGAAAGAGCTGCCCGGCATTTAGGACCTGGACAACATGAGCCGCCATTACACGTCCAAGGGGATGGAGAGAGAAGCGGAGGCTGCACGAGAAGGTAGTGGTCATGTCCCACAAGATCGACGACGAGATAGAGGCGTGCCCGGAACCATAACAACTCTGTTAATGTGCACCCTGTTTTATTATCTTTATTATCTGCCACATGTATTATCTCTTTCTAGAGATGTTTATCCATATATCTATCTCTGTTCCCTTCTGCTCTTTCTAGAAACATGTCTATTTCCATGATGTATCTACGGGCTATGGCTGGTTATCTTTTATTTCTAGGACGACGATAACTGCCACTCGTGTGGGCGTCAAGGGATCTGCCCACACGTTTTGTGTGGTGTCTAAAAGGATCAGCCCACACGCCTACGTGTGGGCAAACAATTAACGTCCACACGCCTCTTTTATTCCTTGCGGTCCCTCTCACACGCCTACGTGTGGGCAAAATGCATAACGCCCACACGACGTCTCTCAACGGTCCCGCGCGCCCAGCGTGACAGTCACCACGCGTCCCCGCAGTTGCCATGGTTCGGACCCTCTTCAATGTCTGTTTACCTGCAGTTGTCATGTCGCTGAACTACAGTTGTCATGGTTGCTCAACTGCAGTTGCCATCTCAGGTCAAGTGTCAGATGCCATTTTGGACAACTGCAGATGTTGCCATGTATGGTCTGATTTACTATAGTTGCCATGATTTGAAAACTTTAGAGGTTGCCACCTACTAACACTAAGCAGTTGCCATGTATGGTCTGGTTTACTACAGTTGCCATGATTTAAAAATCTTAGGAGTTGTCACCTACTAACACTAGGCAGTTGCCGTGTAGCGCGAGACATGGCAAAACAACATGTTCGGGTAAAAGAGAGAGTTGCCATCTGCTTACAAGCACACTAGGGCAGTTGCTGTGTACCCTGCAAAACATATGGCAACTGACATGTTCGGGTAAAAAAAGAGAGAGTTGCTATCTGCTTACAAGCACACTAGGGCAGTTGCCATGTACACTGCAAAATGCATGACAACTGGCAGCTTGGGTGTGGGAGAGGAGATGGGCGTGTGGGCGAGATGGCAAATGCCCACACACCAGCCCTTGTGCGTGAGTGGAAATTGGCGTATGTGCAAACTGCTAAACGCCCATACATCGACTTCTCCGTGTGGTGAAACAGACGTGTGCGCGACCGGGTGAATGCCCATAGACCAGCCCAGTCCTACGTGGCACCTCAAACATGCCAAGATTCGTACACCCACAAACGGATGCGGATCCACGCGTGTGGGTAAGATGCAAACACCCACACGTGTGGGCGTTAGTTTTTCCGTATTTCTATGCTAAATTTACTTACTAAATTAGTAATTCAAGTAATTAAGTGATTCAAACGTGTATTCTTTTTAAATAAAACGGGACACCCTGGCACGAACAAAAAACTTTGCAAGTTCAGTCCACTATTGCTCTCAAGATGACTTTGCGTATGGCCCTAGCCAATCGAGAGATATCATGCGCCGCCCATGCCAGGCTACTGTCCAACTGCTGTAGTCGTGGCATCTACAACCGGATTGGGCAAAAGTGAGCCCCTAAACGTCTGTCGACGTGTCCGAATGTGTCTATGGACAATGACCGTCCATTCTTCAAATGTCTACTCCACGACCATCTTTCTCATAGCAAATCCTCAAATTCATGTGCTCGGTGGTGCGGCTTGGGACTGCGGGAAACCATTGGTCGGCTTGACCGGCCCGGTGGCAGCGACACCATTGGTGTCGTTCTTCCTCCTTGGAGGTGCAGCCGAGGTCCTCGCCTCTCCACCCTCGTTCCCCTTCCCGGGTGAAAGCCCAAAATCCGGCTAGGATTGGGCGGCAATGGCGCATTTCGTGTCGTGCTCCTCCTTGGAGGTGCCGCCTGGGGAGGGTTCGTGTTCAGGTGAGGTGTGTCAAAGGTCCAAGCTTTGGGTGGCTCTGGTTGTCTGGCGGCGGTGGTTTCGTCAGGATTTGCATGGCTGGCATTGTCTCCGTTCCCCTCAAGGGTGGTGCCCACTGGTGGCGGCGTGTTTGGCTCAAGGCTGGCGGTGCAGTTCCTTCGATCCGGCGGTAGGGGATAGGGTTCCCTTTCCCATCAATAGCAACACGTTTTCGGCTATGGGCTCCCGGTTCTCTTCTTCAACGGCAGACGGGCCTTGCTCCTCAACGTTCTGCAGGCTTCCTTGATGTCCTTGCTGGCCTTTCTTCACCAGCTGCTCCCGGTGGCTTTCCTGCAGTTTACTGGCGTCCTAAGTTGCGGTGGTATGGTGTATGTTGTGTGCTCATTATCCAAGGGGTTGTACTCTGCGGTTGCTCCAGGTCTCGAGGTCGGCATCTCTGCTCCTCTAGGGTGAGCGCTTCTCAGGTCCGTTGGTTCGACGCCTTTCGATCCAAGGCGAGAGGGAAGGGTCCCTCTGTGGCACAAGAGGAGGAAGATGCTTGGATTTCTTCATCCCGGGAGTCAGCCTAGTTCGTTCCCACACTCTGTATTAGCATGTCCTCATCCTGCTCTTGCCGGTCGCAACCCTTGGTACCAGTTCTGTTGTGGTCTTCGACTAGTGCAAGCAATGGGCTCTATTTTATCTTTGCTGCGTTGAGCTGTAAGCTTCCTAGAGTGCTCCATTGTATCATTGGGCCGATGTGGTCTGTTGTGTGTCTGTAATTCCTGGCCGGTTGATGGCTTTGTTAATTCAAAGCCGGGCTCTCCGCGAGCCTTCGTTCTAAAAAAATCCTCAAATTCATGCAACATTAAAAATAACACATGTAGTTCATCTAGATCAACACACACGACATAGAGAAGTTCATACATGTCATCGAACTGCCAAAAAATATATAGCTATGGAGGAAGTTCATCCACAGCCGCTCTAGCCCTTGCCCTTGTCATCTTCATCGCAGAAGTAGCAGTCAAAAACGCAATATGGATCAAGCCGCATATGCCCACTGTCGGAGCCATATGATTCGTCACCGGCCTTCTCCTCCTCCTTTTTGGGGGGTAGTCTAGCGAGGGCACGGGCCACCTAGGTTTGCTCCGTTGCGAGGGCACACACATCGGGGCTTGCTGCTTGGCGAGGATCCAGGCACGAAGGGCGTCCTCGGTCGATGCGAATTACTTTCCATGTGAACGAAACAGTGTAGAAACTTTATCATGAAAGTGAGTAAGCTTTATACTTTGTACGTGTTCTACAGAGCCAATATATGCTAATACTCAAAATCAACCTATATGATCTTTTTACATGGAACTATTTCATCCAACAAGGCGTGTACGGAAAAGATGCTTCAATAAGTCCACGTGGGCCGGCAATAGCGTCGTAATACTTTGGACACAAGTTTTCAAGGTCTTGAATCTTGGAAGTATTTAAATTATACGCCAGACCTCTGCTCGAATTTCTCTACAGGAAGATGATTTCTCTGAAAGGGTGAAATCCCAGGAAATCAATGCCACGGTTGCATTTGTCAACTACATATTTTGTGTCGACACCATCTTCGTTGTCATCATCGGAGTTCCATTCAAAGTTCTCTTCAATTGTTGTCTCAGCTGCTGTGGTGGCATTGCCGCCGAAATCTTTGATGTACTCTTCGTTATTATAGTTAACTTCCTGCAAGACCCACGGCCCATAACCTTGTTGGCCATGGTTTAGACATGGCGGCGGTACCTTAAGGCGCGTGTCATGCTCCAGCACCCACTTAATATGACCGCATGATTCAGTGAGAACCCACACCTGAATTTGCTGCGAGGCTCTAACTAATGCAAAATACACTCCTTTTTTGGACTTTCCGAGGTTGAGATCCGTGCAGCTCTCGGGTTTAAGATCTCCTGGCGGTTTAATTACTTGGTATGTGCTATTTGATCTCTACTCCTAAGGGAGCAGTTGGTAGTCTCGCTTCCAGGTTTTTTTTAGTCTCACCTTCCACGATTTTTTTTCGTCCTAAAAAAATCTACGAAATTTCGTAGGTTAACCAAGGAAAACTCCCACCTTCCAGGTTTTTTTTCGTCCCACCTCCCATAATTTTTTTTGGTACCTCGTCCCACCCCACACTAAGCCGCCACGAACCGCAAAAACCGCCTACCTTGGCCAAATCAACAAATCTCTCTCATTAATGCAATTTTCTTTAGGAAACAAATAATAGATTCTTTCCTACCTTAGCTAAATCAACGGATCTCTTCTATTAATGCAATTTGCTTTAGCAAACAAATAATAGATTCTTTCCTACCTTAGCCAAATCAACGGATCTCTCCCATTAATGCAATTTGCTTTAGTAAACAAATAATAGATTCTTTTCTACCTTAGCCAAATCTACGAAATCTCTCTCATTAATGCAATTTGCTTTAGGAAACAAATAATAGATTTTCAGGAAACAAATAATCTCTAATCTCTAATAATTTCTACTCCTAATGAAGCAGTTGGTAGTCTCCTCCCACCTTTCATGGTTTTTTTGGTACCTCCTCCCACCTTCGCTGGTTTTTTTCGTAGATTTTTTTCGTCCCCTCCCCTCACTTCATCGGTTTATTTTCGCGTCACCCTCTCACACAACGAAAGAAATCTAAACAGATCAGAACTTTCCATACTGGCGCAAGTTATTTAGTAATGTAGAATCAATCACGAACAATCTCTAAAGATCAAATCTAAATTAATTAACCTTACCTTAAATCACTCAATTACATTAATTAGAAAACAAATAATTGATTTTCAAAAAATCACTCAATCACGTAAACCTTACCTTAACTCACGGATGGTAATCAATCTCCAAACAAAGGAAACAATACATCGAGGGAGCAGTAAATAAACTCCCTTTCTTATGACATGTATATGACCTTTCCTTCCCTCTACGTTGTCGAGCGTTCTTGATTCTCGAGGCCGATGCTTGGCCTGCGTCACTGGGTCGCGACGGTGCTGGAGGACGAGGACGGCGAGGCTGGGTGCCGCGGCACCGCGTTGGCCGCGGCCGGTGAAGGGGGCAAAGAAGGGCGGCTTCCCTGGCCCTGGCCATGGCCGTGACCCTGGGAGTTGGTGCGGTGGAAGTGGCACTTGAAGGACACGGCGTGGGTGGCCGACGCGCAGACGCGCTTGGAAGCGGGCCCGTGGCCCGTGCCGGACGGCGCCGACGCCGACCCGGGCCACCTCTTCCGCGTATTCTTGGAGGTGTGGCTGGCCGATTTACATGAAATTAATTCCCTCAGTTATGGTGGAAAATATAATACACATAATCCATATTGTTATGTACTAGCGTGTGTGTGTGTGAAATAGATGGATTATGGTCCCGTACCCAATAAGATGGATATGTGTGTGTTAGAGAGAGAGAGAGGGAGAGGGGAGAGAGTGAGGAAGAGGGAGGCAGAGAGTGTGTGTGAGGAATTGATGGTAAAAAAGGTCGCCAATGTCACTTGATATATATGAGAATATTAATATTGAACTTTTAAAGTTAATGTGGCCCCGTTGCAACGCACGGGTGTTCTTCTAGTAACGATAACCTGCAAGAAATCATCTCTACTTTTAATGAAGCAGTTGGTAGTCTCGCTTTCAGGGTTTTTTTCGCCCCACCATTTTCGTCCGGGTTTTTTTCGTAGGTTAACCGTCGTAGATTTTTTTCGTCGCCTCCCCCACTTCATCGGTTTATTTTCACTTCACCCTCTCACACAACGAAAAAAACTGAACGGATCAGAACTTTCCATACTGACGCAAATTATTTAGTAATGTCTTTATGTAAAAGAATCAATCACAATCAATCTCTAAAGATCAAATTTAAATTAATTAATCTTCATAACGTTTGTTTCCTTCCGAATCACGTCCATAACTTTCCTTTCTTGTTTGGGCAGAAACTGTTTGGTAGCAGAGATTAGGAAGCTTCCTATGAGTGTAGTAATATGAAGTATTCTTTTTCTTGATGATTCGTTTCCATGCATGTTGATAGTAAATTAGGCCAACATTCACCACTATTTATCAACGTCATCAATCGTATCTATTCCAATCAGTTTTAAGGGAATCTGCTCGCTATATCTTTTTTAAGGGGATCCGCTCGCTAAGTCGTCGTCGCACGTTATTTTCACAAGCAATTCCCCTAAAAAAGGTGTGGGTATTGGTAGTTGAACGTCCGCTAGGTTTTCCGCTTGTCCCATCCTCGCGCTGTGCCGCCGCCACCCGCCGAATTTCCAGCCGCCCGAGCCCGTTAACTTCGCCAACCATCGGGTCGACTGCCCCCGCCCCAAACCCCCATCCCCGAACACTAGCTATCGCCGCGTTGCCGCCCCAAGCTCCACGCCACCGGGAACGAATCAAGCGCCGTCCCGACACCGCCGTCGCCGACCCAGCACCTCCAGCCTTGCATGGACAGCTTCAATGTGCAATCTCCCTTGCTGCCTCACCTTCTGCCAGCGCATGCAGCGGCGGGGTTGGACGCGTGCGTGCTTGCTAGCTTGCTCTCCGTGCGTACGTACTTGCTCTGCGTGCGTCGCACCGGCCAATGCGCATGATGCGTGTGTGCCTACTTTTCTGTATGTGTATGCCAGCGTGATGCGTGTGTGCGTTGCTGTGTGTGTATGATATAGATGGCCCGAGTGTGTGCATGCTGTGCTCTGCTCTCTGCTGATCTATGTGTTGGTGCTCCTGCTATATGTTCATGCCATACAAATGAAATTTCTGTTAATCTTCTGACATGTTGAGTTGGTTCTCTCTGTCTTCTGAGGGGGTGAATGCAAAGCAGTTTATTAAGCCAGGCACTATTGCTGAGCTAAATTGACAAAAAATATTGGTAGCCATAGTTGTAGTTTAAGTAGTAGCGAGTTGTCTGATATGTATAAAGAGCCCGTTACAACTGAGCCCGTTGCTAAATTGACAAAAAGGTCGCCAGTGTCACTTGATATGTATGAGAATATTAAATGTATTATTAACATGATTAATATTGAATTTTTAAAGTTAATGTGGCCCCGTTGCAACGTACGGACGTTCTTCTAGTATCATTAACCAACGTGTCAGCAGATAAAAATAGAAATGAAAATGATAAAATAATAATAATAATGCCCAAGAAGTGACCAGTAGCTACGTACCTCATGACGAAACCTTTCTGGCAATGCACATACAGTGCGTCATGCCAGTAGACAGCGTGGCGCTTATTCCATGAACAATCTGTTCCCAGATAGGCTACCGTTCCTGCAGCCTCCCCGTCCCGGAAGAAGGTCCTTTCCTCCCATCGCTTGGTGGACGACGAGAAGACCCGCTGTACACACGAAGACGGCGGCCATTCCGATTCTAAAACTGCCGGGTCGACGTCAAAGTCAATCTCTTCGCCCGGCTCTATATGGAGCTCGATGTAAGGAACGCAAGGTATCAAGACCACCTGATAGTGAGCCGACACCGTGGGATCGTACACAAGGTAGGCTTCATCGACGAAGCATTCCATCCCGGCGCCTTTGGGCGGCGGCGGCGGCGGCAAGGGCGCCGTCCACCTCGTCGCCGGGTTGGCCACCCTGTTGTAGTGCAAGACGAGGCCGTTGCAGTGATCCTCCATCGCGCACTGGACAGGCCTGCTCTCTCTGTTGCCGACGAGCCCCTCTGGCCGTGGCGGGCGGGAGAAGAACTCCGAGAACCTCAGCTCGTTGAAGTTGATGAAGATGCCGGCCAGCGAGAGCGGGAGGAGGTCCGCACGCAGGATGCGGCGGGCGTCGATGGTGTCCCGCCACGCCTTGCAAGGTGGTGGTTGTTGACGCCTGCGGACGACGCGAATGTGCTCTGGACATCATCAGCGCGCGCCCGCAGAGCGCTCCGGCGTCCGAACTTCCATGAAGTCCTGTTATAGTTTTAAAAAAGACGCCGATAACTGTCATACGTGTGGTATATTCGACATGTGCCCACACACCGTATGTGGTGTAAGCAGGAGGCAGCCCACACGGGCTGTGTGTGGGCGGACATTAGAATTGCCCACACGTGTGGGCGCGGCTACTTCGTGCCACACGCCCAACAAGTACTATTCATTTCCATCTCGCGTGTGTGGCACGAAGCAAAAATGCCCATACGTCCTGGCGCAGTTACGTTAGGTACTCTGTGGAATGACGATTTAGTTGTCATCCTGGTTGGCAAATGTAGTTATTCGGGATGGCAAGTGTAGTTGTAAAAGCATGGCAACTCTATCTGTTTTGATTAATTATAGTTGTCATGTCTTATTTATGGTAGTTGCCGCGTGTAATCAAACCGTAATTATCGTGTGTAATTAACTATTTGCCACATATGGTCAAACAGTAGTTGCCATGTGTGTTTACCTAGTTGCCACGTGTGGTCCAACCATAGTTGCCATGTATTGTTAATCACAGTTCCCATGTGTGTTTATCTAGTTGCCACGTACGCGCAACTGCAGTTGCCGTCTAGCAAAGAATCACAGTTGCCATGTGTATTTACCTAGTTGCCACGTTCGCGTAACTGCAGTTGCCATCCACAACTTAGGAGTGCCGTGTGGGCGAAAAGCAGTTCGCCCACACGCGCATGACCTAGGTGGTGGTTGTGTGGGCAGAAACTAATTCGCTCACACAGCGCAGCTGGCAAACAGCGTGGTGCGGGCGTGTGACCAAACTCTCCAACGCCCACACACCAGCCCCGTCCTACGTGGCACATCAAATCCACCTTTTCACGTCAGGATTCGTGCAAAAGACAGCGAACGACGATTCAGGCGTGTTGACGAGTTGGGTAACGCCCACACGTGTGGGCGTTAGTGTTCCCGTTTAAAAATTGCCATGAAGTCTTGTACTAGTAGTGTTTTGTCTATCCGAGTCCTACGTGCTACGTGAGCCCACACAGAGAAAAAAAGTCTTGCATGAGCCTCCTGTCATATATATGCGGTTGGCCGTTGTCCGACCAATGGGAGTTTCTAATAGGTCACCTTCGGCGCCGTAGGATTAGGTGTTGATGACCGTCGGATCATGCACCCGCTTCGTCTCAGCATGCTGCCCACCACGCACACCTTGTCCCACCGCACGAAGACAAACGCCAAGACGCCTCTTACATCAGTGTGTCGCACGCCTCGGCCCCGCTCGTAGCACTATCTGCCCGCAGTAGGCGCTGGCAACCCTTGCATCGTCGGCCGCATGCGTCGCCTATCTCATTCTCGTTGCTTGTAGCATCGCCTGCAACACGCGTGCCCCGTCCCGTCTTTGTCGACAGGTCACAGGTGTCCACAGAAGGTGCAGCCATTCTAAAGATTTATCGTTTTTGCTCATTCAAATGCCCCGGCATCCCATGATAATGATATCCAAGGCAATGTTTGATGGGAGGTGGTTCATGGAAAGATGAATTCCGTCATATACTGAGATGCCTCTTAACTTGTTTGGAGCTATGGAGTGCCAGCATCGCCTAGCAAACTGGCAATCCCAGAAGAGATGGACAATTGTTTCTTCTGTGGCATCAGCACATAGGGCACAAGTGTAGTCTTCCAAATACATGTTCTTTCTGTGGATTAGGTTCCTGGTGCTGAGGCTATCACAAAGTAACAGCCAGAAGAAGATCTTATGCCTGAGTCTGCATGCTGTTTTCCAAAGATATCTGAAGATGTCATGTGTTGCGCTCTCCCCCTTGATAGCTTTGTACATTTTCATGGATGAGTATTTTTGTGTTGTCCAAGTATATGACCATCTGTCTTGGTTTGTAGATAATGCTTGGCCATTCAGAATAGTTTGCAAGGAGTTGAACTGGTCAAAGGCAAGCTGAGATAGTGGCATGTGAAATAGTTGACTGATATCATTGTGCTCCAACATTGTATTCAAAGAGATTGTCTGATTGATTGCAAAAGAGTGTAATTCAGGGAATTTGGTGTGTAGAGGTAATACTTGCCACTTGTCAGACTAGAAGTAAACAGAATCTCCAATGCCTGCTTTACATATGGCATGTTGCTCGAAAACAGGGAGAAGCTTCACAACATCTCTCCACCAGAAAGACCCCACCTTTTGTTCTCCTGGTAATATGTTCTGATAGTGCTTCTCCCAAATGATATTCACCCATGGTGTATCAGTCTTGTTGAAGAACTTATGCAGGAACTTTAGAAGAAGGGCCTTGTTGTGTATGTGAAGATCTAAAACCCCAAGGCCTCCATGGTTCTTTGGTCTGCTGACTTTATCCCATGAAATAAGCACAATACCCTTGTCCATTGAGCCATACTTTCTCCAGAAACAGTTCATAAGGTATGAGTTGATTTGCTTGATGACTGTTTTGGGTATCATCAGTGTACTCATGAAGAAAGTAGGCATGCTTGTGAAAATGGATTTGATCAGTGTCAGTTTATCTCCAGAGGATAACATTGTAGAGCAGCTCGGCAATCTATTTTCAATTATGTTCAACATGGGAATGAAATCTTCCACTCTAGGCTTTGTGAGACACAGTGGCAGCCCCAGATAGGTGTGGGGCAATATACTGAAGGAAATATGCCCTAGAGGCAATAATAAAGTTATTATTTTATTTCCTTATATCATGATAAATGTTTATTATTCATGCTAGAATTGTATTATCCGGAAACATAATACTTGTGTGAATACATAGACAAACTAAACGTCACTAGTGTGCCTCAACTTGACTAGCTCGTTAATCAAAGATGGTTATGTTTCCTAACCATAGACATATGTTGTCATTTGATTAACAGGATCACGTCATTAGGAGAATGATGTGATTGACATGACCCATTCCATTAGCTTAGCACCCGATCGTTTAGTATGTTGTTATTGCTTTCTTCATGACTTATACATGTTCCTATGACTATGAGATTATGCAACTCCCGTTTGCCGGAGGAACACTTTGTGTGCTACCAAACGTCACAACGTAACTGGGTGATTATAAAGGAGCTCTATAGGTGTCTCCAAAGCTACATGTTGGGTTGGCGTATTTCGAGATTAGGATTTGTCACTCCGATTGTCGGAGAGGTATCTCTGGGCCCTCTCGGTAATGCACATCACATAAGCCTTGCAAGCATTGCAACTAATGAGTTAGTTGCGAGATAATGTATTACGAAACGAGTAAAGAGACTTGTCAGTAATGAGATTGAACTAGGTATTGAGATACCGACGATCGAATCTCGGGCAAGTAACATACAGATGACAAAGGGAACAAAGTATGTTGTTATGCGGTCTGACCGATAAAAGATCTTCATAGAATATGTGGGAGCCAATATGAGCATCCAGGTTCCGCTATTGGTTATTGACCGGAGACATGTCTCGGTCATGTCTACATTGTTCTCGAACCCGTAGGGTCCGCACGCTTAACATTACGATGACAGTTTCATTATGAGTTTATATATTTTGATGTACCGAAGTTTGTTCGGAGTCTCGGATGTGATCACGGACATGACGAGGAGTCTCGAAATGGTCGAGACATAAAGATTGATATATTGGAAGCCTATGTTTGGACATCGGAAGTGTTCCGGATGAAATCGACATTTTACTGGAGTACCGGGAGGTTACCGGAACCTTCCCC
>NC_041392.1:163746287-163771319 GCF_002162155.2 Triticum dicoccoides
GCTCCTTTATATACGGGGGCAGGGGGCACCTCTAGACACACAAGTTGATCCTCGTGATCGTTTTCTTAGCCGTGTGCGGTGCCCCCTTCCACCATACTCCTCGACAATATTGTAGCGGTGCTTAGGCGAAGCCCTGCGACGGTAGAACATCAAGATCGTCACCACACCGTCGTGCTGACGGAACTCTTTCCCGACACTTTGCTGGATCGGAGTCCGGGGATCGTCATCGAGCTGAACATGTGCTAAAACTCGGAGGTGCCGTAGTTTCGGTGCTTGATCGGTCGGGCCGTGAAGACGTACGACTACATCAACCGCGTTGTCATAACGCTTCCACTGTCGGTCTACGAGGGTACGTAGACAACACTCTCCCCTCTCGTTGCTATGCATCACCATGATCTTGCGTGTGCATAGGAAATTTTTTGAAATTACTACGTTTCCCAACAGTGGCATCCGAGCCTGGTTTTATGTGTTGATATTATTTGCACGAGTAGAACACAAGTGAATTGTGGGCGATATAAGTCATACTGCTTACCAGCATGTCATACTTTGGTTCGGCGGTATTGTTGGATGAAGCGGCCCGGACCGACATTACGCGTACGCTTATGCGAGACTGGTTCTACCGACGTGCTTTGCACACAGGTGGCTGGCGGGTGTCAGTTTCTCCAACTTTAGTTGAACCAAGTGTGGCTATGCCCGGTCCTTGCGAAGGTTAAAACAACACCAACTTGACAAACTATCATTGTGGTTTTGATGTGTAGGTAAGATTGGTTCTTGCTTAAGCCCTTAGCAGCCACGTAAAACTTGCAACAACAAAGTAGAGGACGTCTAACTTGTTTTTGCAGGGCATGTTGTGATGTGATATGGTCAAGACATGATGCTAAATTTTATTGTATGAGATGATCATGTTTTGTAACCGAGTTATCGGCAACTGGCAGGAGCCATATGGTTGTCGCTTTATTGTATGCAATGCAATTGCGCTGTAATGCTTTACTTTATCACTAAGCGGTAGCGATAGTCGTGGAAGCATAAGATTGGCGAGACGACAACGATGCTACAATGGTGATCAAGGTGTCGCGCCGGTGACGATGGTGATCATGACGGTGCTTCGAAGATGGAGATCACAAGCACAAGATGATGATGGCCATATCATATCACTTATACTGATTGCATGTGATGTTTATCTTTTATGCATCTTATCTTGCTTTGATTGACGGTAGCATTTTAAAATGATCTCTCACTAATTATCAAGAAGTGTTCTCCCTGAGTATGCACCGTTGCAAAAGTTCTTCGTGCTAAGACACCACGTGATGATTGGGTGTGATAGGCTCTACGTTCAAATACAACGGGTGCAAAACAGTTGCACACGCGGAATACTCAGGTTATACTTGACGAGCCAAGCATATACAGATATGGCCTCGGAACACGGAGACCGAAAGGTCGAGCGTGAATAATATAGTAGAGATGATCAACATGGTGATGTTCACCAATGAAACTACTCCATCTCACGTGATGATCGGACATGGTTTAGTTGATTTGGATCACGTGATCACTTAGAGGATTAGAGGGATGTCTATCTAAGTGGGAGTTCTTTAGTAATATGATTAATTGAACTTAAATTTATCATGAACTTAGTACCTGATAGTATCTTGCTTGTTTATGTTTGACTGTAGATAGATGGCCCGTGTTGTTGTTCCGTTGAATTTTAATGCATTCCTTGAGAAAGCAAAGTTGAAATATGATGGTAGCAATTACACGGACCGGGTCCGTAACTTGAGGATTATCCTCATTGCTGCACAGAAGAATTACGTTCTGGAAGCACCGCTGGGTGCCAGGCCTGCTGCTGGAGCAACACTAGATGTTATGAACGTCTGGCAGAGCAAAGCTGATGACTACTCGATAGTTCAGTGTGCCATGCTTTACGGCTTAGAATCGGGACTGTTGGGGAACGTAGCAGAAATTCAAAATTTTCTACGCATCACCAAGATCAATCTATGGAAAACTCTACCAACGAGGGAAGGAGAGTGCATCTACATACCCTTGTAGATCGCTACGCGGAAGCGTTCAAGAGAACGGGGTTGATGGAGTCGTACTCGTCGTGATCCAAATCACCGATGATCCTAGTGCCGAACGGACGGCACCTCCGTGTTCAACACACGTACAGCCCGGTGACGTCTCCTACGCCTTGATCCAGCAAGGGGAGAAGGAGAGGTTGGGGAAGACTCCATCCAGCAGCAGCACGACGGCGTGGTGGTGGTGGAGGAGCGTGGTACTCCGGCAGGGTTTCGCCAAGCACCGCAAGAGACGAGGAGGGAGAGGGGTAGGGCTGCGCCAAGAAGGAGAGGAACTCATCTGTTGGCAGCCCCAAGTCCTCAAGTATATATAGGGGAGAGGGAGGGGTGCGCTGTTGGAAATATGCCCTAGAGGCAATAATAAAAGTATTATTATTATATTTCCTTGTTCATGATAATTGTCTTTTATTCATGCTATAACTGTATTATCCGGAAATCGTAATACACGTGTGAATACATAGACCACAATATGTCCCTAGTGAGCCTCTAGTTGACTAGCTCGTTGTGATCAACAGATAGTCATGGTTTCCTGGCTATGGACATTGGATGTCGTTGATAACGGGATCACATCATTAGGAGAATGATGTGCTGGACAAGACCCAATCCTAAGACTAGCACAAAGATCGTGTAGTTCGTTTGCTAGAGCTTTGCCAATGTCAAGTATCTTTTCCTTAGACCATGAGATTGTGCAACTCCCGGATACCGTAGGAATGCTTTGGGTGTACCAAACGTCACAACGTAACTGGGTGGCTATAAAGGTGCATTACAGGTATCTCCGAAAGTGTCTGTTGGGTTGGCACGAATCGAGACTGGGATTTGTCACTCCGTGTAAACGGAGAGGTATCTCTGGGCCCGCTCGGTAGGACATCATCATATGCGCAATGTGACCAAGGAGTTGATCACGGGATGATGTGTTACGGAACGAGTAAAGTGACTTGCCGGTAACGAGATTGAACAAGGTATTGGATACCGACGATCGAATCTCGGGCAAGTAACATACCGATAGACAAAGGGAATTGAATACGGGATCGATTGAGTCCTTGACATCGTGGTTCATCCGATGAGATCATCGTGGAACATGTGGGAGCCAACATGGGTATCCAGATCCCGCTGTTGGTTATTGACCGGAGAACGTCTCGGTCATGTCTGCATGTCTCCCGAACCCGTAGGGTCTACACACTTAAGGTTCGATGACGCTAGGGTTATAAAGGAAGCTTGTATGTGGTTACCGAATGTTGTTCGGAGTCCCGGATGAGATCCCGGACGTCACGAGGAGTTCCGGAATGGTCCGGAGGTAAAGATTTATATATGGGAAGTCCTGTTTTGGTCACCGGAAAAGTTTCGGGCGATATCGGTAATGTACCGGGACCACCGGGAGGGTCCCGGGGGTCCACCAAGTGGGGCCACCTGCCCCAGAAGGCTGCGTGGGCCATGTGTGGGAGGGGACCAGCCCCTAGGTGGGCTGGTGCGCCCCCCACAAGGGGCCAAGGCGCAAGGGAGAGTGGGAGGGGGCAAACCCTGGTCCAGATGGGCCTTAAGGCCCACCTAGTGGGCGCCTCCCCTCTCTCCCCCTCCTGGCCGCCGCCCCCTTTGCCATCTAGGGCTGGCCGCACCCCTTGGGGGTGGGAAACCCTAGAGGGGGGCGCAGCCCCCTCTCCCCCTATAAATAGTGAGGCATAGGGCTGCCCATAATACGCGATTTGATCTCTCGTTGGTGCAGCCCTGCCCCTCTCCCTCCTCCTCTTCTCCCATGGTGTTTGGCGAAGCCCTGCGGGATTGCCACGCTCCTCCACCACCACCATGCCGTTGTGCTGCTGTTGGATGGAGTCTTCCTCAACCTCTCCCTCTCTCCTTGCTGGATCAAGGCATGGGAGACGTCACCGGGCTGTACGTGTGTTGAACGCGGAGGTGCCGTCCGCTCGGCACTTGATCATCGGTGATCTGAATCACGACGAGTACGACTCCATCAACCCCGTTCACTTGAACGCTTCCGCTTAGCGATCTACAAGGGTATGTAGATGCACTCTCCCTTCTACTCGTTGCTGGTCTCTCCATAGATAGATCTTGGTGTTACGTAGGAAAATTTTTGAATTTCTGCTACGTTCCCCAACAGTGGCATCATGAGCTAGGTCTATTGCGTAGATTCTTTGCACGAGTAGAACACAAAGTAGTTGTGGGCGTTGATTTTGTTCAATATGCTTACCGTTACTAGTCCAATCTAGTTTCGACGGTATTGTGGGATGAAGCGGCCCGGACCGACCTTACACGTACTCTTACGTGCGACAGGTTCCACCGATTGACATGCACTTGGTGCATAAGGTGGCTAGCGGGTGCCAGTCTCTCCCACTTTAGTCGGAACGGATTCGATGAAAAGGGTCCTTATGAAGGGTAAATAGCAATTGGCATATCACGTTGTGGTCTTGCGTAGGTAAGAAACGTTCTTGCTAGAAACCCATAGCAGCCACGTAAAACATGCAACAACAATTAGAGGACGTCTAACTTGTTTTTGCAGGGTATGCTATGTGATGTGATATGGCCAAAAGGATGTGATGAATGATATATGTGATGTATGAGATTGATCATGTTCTTGTAATAGGATTCATGACTTGCATGTCGATGAGTATGACAACCGGCAGGAGCCATAGGAGTTGTCTTTATTTTTTGTATGACCTGCGTGTCATTGAACAACGCCATGTAATTACTTTACTTTATTGCTAACCGGTAGCCATAGTAGTAGAAGTAATAAGTTGGCGAGACGACTTCATGAAGACACGATGATGGAGATCATGATGATGGAGATCATGGTGTCATGCCGGTGACAAGATGATCATGGAGCCCCGAAGATGAAGATCAAAGGAGCTATATGATATTGGCCATATCATGTCACTACTCTATTTGATTGCATGTGATGTTTATCATATTTATGCATCTTGTTTACTTAGGACGACGGTAGTAAATAAGATGATCCCTTATAAAATTTCAAGAAGTGTTCTCCCCTAACTGTGCACCGTTGCTACAGTTCGTCGCTTCTAAGCACCACGTGATGATCGGGTGTGATGGATTCTTACGTTCACATACAACGGGTGTAAGACAGTTTTACACAGCGAAAACACTTAGGGTTAACTTGACGAGCCTAGCATGTGCAGACATGGCCTCGGAACACGGAGACCGAAAGGTCGAGCATGAGTCGTATAGTAGATACGATCAACATTAAGATGTTCACCGATGATAACTAGTCCGTCTCACGTGATGATCGGACACGGGCTAGTTGACTCGGATCATGTAATCACTTAGATGACTAGAGGGATGTCTATCTGAGTGGGAGTTCATAAGATGAACTTAATTATCCTGAACATAGTCAAAAGACCTTTTTGCAAATTATGTCGTAGCTCACGCTGTAGTTCTACTGTTTAGATATGTTCGTAGAGAAAATATAGTTGAAAGTTGAAAGTAGCGATTATGCGGACAGTAGAAAGCTTATGTCCTTAATGCACCGCTCAGTGTGCTGAACCCCAAACGTCGTTTGTGGATGTTACGAACATCAGACATACAAGTTTTGATAACTACGTGATAGTTCAATTAAATGGTTTAAGTAAAGGCACCAAAGATGTTTTCGAAACGTCGCGGAACATATGAGATGTTTCGAGGGCTGAAATTGAGATTTCAGGCTTGTGCCCACGTCAAGAGGTATAAGACCTCCGACGATTTTCTTAGCCTGCAAACTAAGGAGAGAAGCTCAATTGTTGAGCTTGTGCTCAGATTGTCTGAGTGCAACAATCACTTGAATCAAGTGGGAGTTGATCTTCCAGATGAAATAGTGATAGTTCCTCCGAAGTCATTACCACCAAGCTGCTAGAGCTTCGTGATGAACTATAATATATCAAGGACATATATGATGATCCTTGAGATATTCGCGATGTTTGACTCCGCGAAAGTAGAAATCAAAAGGGAGCATCAATCGTTGATGGTTAGTAAAACCACTAGTTTCAAGAAGGGCAAGGGCAAGAAGGGATACTTCATGAAACGGCAAATCAGCTGCTGCTCAAATGAAGAAACCCGAGGTTAAACCCAAACCTGAGACTAAGTGCTTCTGTAATAAGGGGAACAACCACTGGAGCAAGATTACCCTAGATACTTGGTAGATGAGAAGGCTGGCAAGGTCGATAGAAGTATATTGGATATACATTATGTTAATGTGTACTTTACTAGTACTCCGAGTAGCACCAGGGTATTAGATACCGGTTCGGTTGCTAAGTGTTAGTAACTCGAAATAAAAAGCTACGGAATGAAACGGAGACTAGCTAAAGGTGAGCTGACGATATGTGTTGGAAGTGTTTCCAAGTTTGATGTGATCTAACATCGCACGCTCCCTCTACCATCAAGATTAGTATTAAACCTGAATAAGTGCTCTTGCACCTAAAGGAATGGTTTATTGAATCTTGATCGTAGGGATACACATTTTCATGCCAAAAGATATAAGATAGTAATGATAGTACCACTTACTTGCGGCACTGCCATGTAAGTCATAATGGTATAAAACGCATGAAGAAGCTCCGTGTTGATGGATCTTTGGACTCACTCGTTTTGAAAAGTTTGAGACATGTGAACCATGTCTATTGGTGTATATGCATGAAGAAACTCCATGCAAATGGATCGTTTGGACTCACTTGATTTTGAATCACTTGAGATATGCAAATCATACCACATGGGCAAGATGACTGAAAAGCCTCGTTTTCAGTAAGATGGAACAAGATAGCAACTTGTAGGAAGTAACACATTTTGATGTGTGCAGTCCAATGAGTGCTGAGGCATGCAGTGAATATCGTTATGTTCTTACTTCACAGATGATTCGAGTAGATGTTGAGAATATTTACTTGATGAAACACAAGTCTGAATTATTGAATGGTTCAAGTAATTTCAGAGTGAAGTAGAAGATCATTGTGACAAGAGGATAAAATGTCTATGATACGATCATAGAGATGAATATCTGAGTTACGAGTTTTGGCACACAATTAAGACATTGTGGAAATTGTTTCATAATTAATACCGCCTGGAACACCATAGTGTGATGGTGTGTCCGAACATCATAGTTGCACCCTATTGGATACGGTGCGTACCATGATGTCTCTTATCGAATTACCACTATCGTTCATGGGTTAGGCATTAGAGACAACCACATTCACTTTAAATAGGGCACCACGTAATTCCGATGAGATGACACCGTATGAATTATGGTTTAGAGAAACCTAAGTTGTCGTTTCTTAAAGGTTTGGGGCTGCGACGCTTATGTGGAAAAGTTTCAGGATTGATAAGCTCGAACCCAAAGCGGATAAAATGCATCTTCATAGGACACCCAAAACAGTTGGGTATACCTCCTGTCTCAGATCCGAAAGCAATATGAATTGTTTCTTGAATCGGGTCCTTTCTCGAGGAAAAGTTTGTCTCGAAAGAGTTGAGTGGGAGGATGGTGGAGACTTGATGAGGTTATTGAACCGTCTCTTCAACTAGTGTGTGACAGGGCACAGGAAGTTGTTCCTGTGGCACCTACACCAATTGAAGTGGAAGCTTATGATATTGATCATGAAACTTCGGATCAAGTCACTACCAAACCTCGTAGGATGACAAGGACACGTACTACTTCGGAGTGGTAAGGTGATCCTGTCTTGAAGGTCATGTTGCTAGACAACAATGAACCTACGAGCTATGGAGAAGCGATGGTGGGCCCGAATTCCGACAAATGGTTAGAAGCCATGATATCCGAGATAGTATCCATATATCAGAACAAAGCATGGACTTTGATGGACTTGCCCGATGATCGGCAATCCATTGAGATAAATGGATCTTTTAAGAAGAAGACGGACGTGGATGGTAATGTCACCATCTATGAAGCTCGACTTGTGGCGAAGTGTTTTCCGACAAGTTCAAGGAGTTGACTACGATGAGATTTTCTCACTCGTAGCGATGCTTAAAGTCCGTCGGAATCATGTTAGCATTAGCTGCATTTATGAAATCTGGCAGATGGATGTCAAGACAAGTTTCCTTACTAGTTTTTGTAAGGAAAGGTTGTATGCAATACAATCAAAAAGTTTTGTCGATCCTAAGGATGCTAAAAGGTATGCTAGCTCCAGCGATCCTTCTAAGGACTGGAGTAAGCATCTCGGAGTTGGAATGTATGCTTTGATGAGATGATCAAAGATTTTGGATTTATACAAAGTTTATGAGAAACTTGTATTTCCAAAGAAGTGAGTGGGAGCACTATAGAATTTCTGATGAGTATATGTTGTTGACATATTGATGATCAGAGATGATGTAGAATTTCTAGAAAGCATATAGGGTTATTTGAAAGGTATTTTTCAATAGAAAACCTGGATTAAGCTACTTGAACATTGAGCATCAAGATCTATAAGGATAGATCAAAATGCTTAATAGTACTTTTCAAATGAGCACATACCTTGACATGATCTTGAAGGTGTTCAAGATGGACCAGTCAAAGAAGGAGTTCTTGCCTGAGTTGTAAGGTACGAAGTTAAGACTTAAAGCTCGACCACGGCAGAATAGAGAGAAAGGACGAAGGTCGTCCCCTATGCTTAAGACGTAGGCTCTTCAGTATGCTATGCTGTGTACCGCACCTGAAGTGTGCCTTGCCATGAGTCAGTCAAGGGGTACAAGAGTGATCCTAGAATGGCTCACAGGACAGCGGTCAAAGTTATCCTTAGTAACTAGTGGACTAAGGAATTTTCTCGATTATGGAGGTGGTAAAAGAGTTCGTCGTAAAGGTTACGACGATGCAAGCTTGATACCTATCCGGATAGCTCTGAGTAGAGAGACCGGATACATATAATGGAGCAATAATTTAGAATAGCTCCAAGTAGAACAGTTGTTTGGAATAGCTCCAAATAGAGCGTGGTAGCTGCATCTAGGAGATGACATAGAGATTTGTAAAGCACACACGGATCTGAAAGGTTCAGACCCGTTGACTAAAACCTCTCTCACAAGCAACATGATCAAACATAAAACTCATTGAGTGTTAATCACATAGTGATGTGAACTAGACTACTGACTCTAGTAAACTCTTGGGTATTAGTCACACGGCGATGTGACCTGTGAGTGTTAATCACATGGCGATGTGAACTAGATTATTGACTCTAGTGCAAGTGGGAGACTGTTGGAAATATGCCCTAGAGGCAATAATAAAAGTATTATTATTATATTTCCTTGTTCATGATAATTGTCTTTTATTCATGCTATAACTGTATTATCCGGAAATCGTAATACACGTGTGAATACATAGACCACAATATGTCCCTAGTGAGCCTCTAGTTGACTAGCTCGTTGTGATCAACAGATAGTCATGGTTTCCTGGCTATGGACATTGGATGTCATTGATAACGGGATCACATCATTAGGAGAATGATGTGCTGGACAAGACCCAATCCTAAGACTAGCACAAAGATCGTGTAGTTCGTTTGCTAGAGCTTTGCCAATGTCAAGTATCTTTTCCTTAGACCATGAGATTGTGCAACTCCCGGATACCGTAGGAATGCTTTGGGTGTACCAAACGTCACAACGTAACTGGGTGGCTATAAAGGTGCATTACAGGTATCTCCGAAAGTGTCTGTTGGGTTGGCACGAATCGAGACTGGGATTTGTCACTCCGTGTAAACGGAGAGGTATCTCTGGGCCCACTCGGTAGGACATCATCATATGCGCAATGTGACCAAGGAGTTGATCACGGGATGATGTGTTACGGAACGAGTAAAGTGACTTGCCGGTAACGAGATTGAACAAGGTATTGGATACCGACGATCGAATCTCGGGCAAGTAACATACCGATAGACAAAGGGAATTGAATACGGGATCGATTGAGTCCTTGACATCGTGGTTCATCCGATGAGATCATCGTGGAACATGTGGGAGCCAACATGGGTATCCAGATCCCGCTGTTGGTTATTGACCGGAGAACGTCTCGGTCATGTCTGCATGTCTCCCGAACCCGTAGGGTCTACACACTTAAGGTTCGATGACGCTAGGGTTATAAAGGAAGCTTGTATGTGGTTACCGAATGTTGTTCGGAGTCCCGGATGGATCCCGGACGTCACGAGGAGTTCCGGAATGGTCCGGAGGTAAAGATTTATATATGGGAAGTCCTGTTTTGGTCACCGGAAAAGTTTCGGGCGATATCGGTAATGTACCGGGACCACCGGGAGGGTCCCGGGGGTCCACCAAGTGGGGCCACCTGCCCCAGAAGGCTGCGTGGGCCATGTGTGGGAGGGGACCAGCCCCTAGGTGGGCTGGTGCGCCCCCCACAAGGGGCCAAGGCGCAAGGGAGAGTGGGAGGGGGCAAACCCTGGTCCAGATGGGCCTTAAGGCCCACCTAGTGGGCGCCTCCCCTCTCTCCCCCTCCTGGCCGCCGCCCCCTTTGCCATCTAGGTCTGGCCGCACCCCTTGGGGGTGGGAAACCCTAGAGGGGGGCGCAGCCCCCTCTCCCCCTATAAATAGTGAGGCATAGGGCTGCCCATAATACGCGATTTGATCTCTCGTTGGTGCAGCCCTGCCCCTCTCCCTCCTCCTCTTCTCCCATGGTGTTTGGCGAAGCCCTGCGGGATTGCCACGCTCCTCCACCACCACCATGCCGTTGTGCTGCTGTTGGATGGAGTCTTCCTCAACCTCTCCCTCTCTCCTTGCTGGATCAAGGCGTGGGAGACGTCACCGGGCTGTACGTGTGTTGAACGCGGAGGTGCCGTCCGTTCGGCACTTGATCATCGGTGATCTGAATCACGACGAGTACGACTCCATCAACCCCGTTCACTTGAACACTTCCGCTTAGCAATCTACAAGGGTATGTAGATGCACTCTCCCTTCTACTCGTTGCTGGTCTCTCCATAGATAGATCTTGGTGTTACGTAGGAAATTTTTTGAATTTCTGCTACGTTCCCCAACATGCGCCCCACCTAGGGTTCCACCCTAGGGGCGGCGGCCAGCCCCAATCCCATCTAGGGTGGCGGCCAAGTGGAGGGGGAGAGGGAGGCGCACCAGGCATGGGCCTTAAGGCCCATCTGCCCTTAGGGTTTGCCCCCTCTTCCCCTTAAGCGCATGGGCCTTGGTGGGAAGGCGCCCCAGCCCACTTAGGGGCTGGTCCCTTCCCACTATTGGCCCATCTAGGCCTCCGGGGCTGGTGGCCCCACTTGGTGGACCCCCGGACCCCTCCGGTGGTCCCAGTACACTACCGGTGATGCCCGGAACACTTCCGGTGGCCAAAACCATACTTCCTATATATTAATCTTTACCTCCGGACCATTCCGGAACTCCTCGTGACGTCCGGGATCTCATCCGGGACTCCGAACAACATTCGGTAACCACGTATATCTATTCCCTATAACCCTAGTGTCATCGAACCTTAAGTGTGTAGACCCTACGGGTTCGGGAGTCATGCAGACATGGCCGAGATAACTCTCCGGCCAATAACCAATAGCGGGATCTGGATACCCATGTTGGCTCCCACATGTTCCACGATGATCTCATCGGATGAACCACGATGTCGAGGATTCAATCAATCCCGTATACAATTCCCTTTGTCTAGTGGTACGATACTTGCCCGAGATTCGATCGTCGGTATCCCGATACCTTGATCAATCTCGTTACCGGCAAGTCTCTTTACTCGTTCCGTAACACATCATCCCGTGATCAACTCCTTGGTCACATTGTGCATATTATGATGATGTCCTACCGAGTGGGCCCAGAGATACCTCTCCGTTTACACGGAGTGACAAATCCCAGTCTCGATTCGTGCCAACCCAACAGACACTTTCGGAGATACCTGTAGTGTACCTTTATAGCCACCCAGTTACGTTGTGACGTTTGGCACACCCAAAGTATTCCTACGGTATCCGGGAGTTGCACAATCTCATGGTCTAAGGAAATGATACTTGACATTAGAAAAGCTTTAGCATACGAACTACACGATCTTTGTGCTAGGCTTAGGATTGGGTCTTGTCCATCACATCATTCTCCTAATGATGTGATCCCGTTATCAACGACATCCAATGTCCATGGTCAGGAAACCGTAACCATCTATTGATCAACGAGCCAGTCAACTAGAGGCTTACTAGGGACATGGTGTTGTCTATGTATCCACACATGTATCTGAGTTTCCTATCAATACAATTCTAGCATGGATAATAAACGATTATCATGAACAAGGAAATATAATAATAACCAATTTATTATTGCCTCTAGGGCATATTTCCAACAGGGACTTCAACGACGTTTTAAACGTCATGGAGCATATGAGATGTTCCAGGAGTCGAAGTTAATATTTCAAGCAAATGCCCGGATTGAGAGATATGAAGTCTCCAATAAGTTCTATAGCTGCAAGATAGAGGAGAACAGTTCTGTCAGTGAGCATATAATCAAAATGTCTGGGTATAACAATCACTTGGTTCAATTGGGAGTTAATCTTCCAGATGATTGCGTCATTCACAGAATTCTCCAATCACTTCCACCTAGCTACAAGAGCTTTGTGATGAACTATAATATGCAAGGGATGAATAAGACAATTCCCGAGCTCTTCGCAATGCTGAAAGCTGCGGAGGTAGAAATCAAGAAGGAGCATCAAGTGTTGATGGTCAACAAGAGCACTAGTTTCAAGAAAAAGGGCAAAGGGAAGAAGAAGGGGAACTTCAAAGAGAACAGCAAGCAAGTTGCTGCTCAGGAGAAGAAACCCAAATCTAGACCTAAGCCTGAAACTGAGTGCTTCTACTGCAAGCAGACTGGTCACTGGAAGCGGAACTACCCCAAGTATTTGACGGATAAGAAGGATGGCAAGGTGAACAAAGGTATATATGATATACATGTTATTGATGTGTACCTTACTAATGCTCGCAGTAGCACCTGGGTATTTGATAGGTTCTGTTGCTAATATTTGCAACTCGAAACAGGGACTACGGATTAAGAGAAGATTGGCTAAGGACGAGGTGACGATGCGCTTGGGAAATGGTTCCAAAGTCGATGTGATCGCGGTCGGCACGCTACCTCTACATCTACCTTCGGGATTAGTATTAGACCTAAATAATTGTTATTTGGTGCCAGCGTTGAGCATGAACATTATATCTGGATCTTGTTTGATGCGAGATGGTTATTCATTTAAATCAGAGAATAATGGTTGTTCTATTTAAATCAGATGATAAGCTCGAACCCAAATCGGAGAAATGTATCTTCATAGGATATCCAAAGGAAACTATTGGATACACCTTCTATCACAGATCCGAAGGCAAGACTTTTGTTGCTAAATTCAGAAACTTTCTGGAGAAGGAGTTTCTCTCAAAAGAAGTGAGTGGGAGGAAAGTAGAACTTGACGAGGTAACTGTACCTGCTCCCTTATTGGAAAGTAGTACATCACAGAAAATTGTTTCTATGACAACTACACCAATTAGTGAGGAAGCTAATGATGATGATCATGAAACTTCAGAACAAGATACTACTGAACCTCGTAGATCAACCAGAGTAAGATCCGCACCAGAGTGGTACGGTAATCCCGTTCTGGAAGTCATGCTACTAGATCATGATGAACCTACGAACTATGAAGAAGCGATGGTGAGCCCAGATTCCGCAAAGTGGCTTGAAGCCACGAAATCTAAGATGGGATCCATGTATGAGAACAAAGTATGGACTTTGGTTGACTTGCCCGATGATCGGCAAGCAATTGAGAATAAATGGATCTTCAAGAAGAAGACTGACGCTGACGGTAATGTTACTGTCTACAAAGCTCGACTTGTCGCAAAAGGTTTTCGACAAGTTCAAGGGATTGACTACGATGAGACCTTCTCACCCGTAGCGATGCTTAAGTCTGTTCGAATCATGTTAGCAATTGCTGCATTTTATGATTATGAAATTTGGCAGATGGATGTCAAAACTGCATTCCTGAATGGATTTCTGGAAGAAGAGTTGTATATGATGCAGCCAGAAGGTTTTGTCGATCCAAAGGGAGCTAACAAAGTGTGCAAGCTCCAGCGATCCATTTATGGACTGGTGCAAGCCTCTCAAAGTTGGAATAAACGCTTTGATAATGTGATCAAAGCATTTGGTTTTGTACAGACTTTTGGAGAAGCCTGTATTTACAAGAAAGTGAGTGGGAGCTCTGTAGCATTTCTGATATTATATGTATATGATATATTACTAATCGGAAATGATATAGAATTTCTGGATAGCATAAAGGGATACTTGAATAAGAGTTTTTCAATGAAAGACCTCGGTGAAGCTGCTTACATATTGGGCATTAAGATCTAGAGATAGATCAAGACGCTTAATTGGACTTTCACAAAGCACATACCTTGACAAAGTTTTGAAGAAGTTCAAAATGGATCAAGCAAAGAAAGGATTCTTGCCTGTGTTACAAGGTGTGAAATTGAGTAAGACTCGATGCCCGACCAATGCAGAAGATAGAGAGAAAATGAAAGATGTTCGCTATGCTTCAGCCATAGGCTCTATCATGTATGCAATGCTATGTACCAGACTTGATGTGTGTCTTGCTATAAGTCTAGCAGGGAGGTACCAAAGTAATCCAGGAGTGGATCACTGGACAGCGGACAAGAACATCCTGAAATACCTGAAAAGGACTAAGGATATGTTTCTCGTATATGGAGGTGACAAAGAGCTCACCATAATGGTTACGTTGATGCAAGCTTTGACACTGATCCGGACGATTCTAAATCGCAAACCGGATATGTGTTTACGTTAAATGGTGGAGCTGGCAGTTGGTGCAGTTCTAAACAAAGCGTTATGGCGGGATCTACATGTGAAGCGGAGTACATAGCTGCTTCGGAAGAAGCAAACGAAGGAGTCTGGATGAAGGAGTTCATATCCGATCTAGGTGTCATACCTAGTGCATCGGGTCCAATGAAAATCTTTTGTGACAATACTGGTGCAATTGCCTTGGCAAAGGAATCCAAATTTCACAAGAGAACCAAGCACATCAAGAGACGCTTCAATTCCATCCGGGATCTAGTCCAGGTGGGAGACATAGAGATTTGCAAGATACATATGGATCTGAATGTCGCAGACCCGTTGACTAAGCCTCTTCCACGAGCAAAACATGATCAGCACCAAAGCTCCATGGGTGTTAGAATCATTACTGTGTAATCTAGATTATTGACTCTAGTGCAAGTGGGAGACTGAAGGAAATATGCCGTAGAGGCAATAATAAAGTTATTATTTTATTTCCTTATATCATGATAAATGTTTATTATTCATGCTAGAATTGTATTATCCGGAAACATAATACTTGTGTGAATACATAGACAAACTAAACATCACTAGTGTGCCTCTACTTGACTAGCTCGTTAATCAAAGATGGTTATGTTTCCTAACCATAGACATGTGTTGTCATTTGATTAATGGGGTCACGTCATTAGGAGAATGATGTGATTGACATGACCCATTCCATTAGCTTAGCACCCGATCGTTTAGTATGTTGCTATTGCTTTCTTCATGACTTATACATGTTCCTATGACTATGAGATTATGCAACTCCCGTTTGCCGGAGGAACACTTTGTGTGCTACCAAACATCACAACGTAACTGGGTGATTATAAAGGAGCTCTACAGGTGTCTCCAAAGGTACATGTTGGGTTGGCGTATTTCGAGATTAGGATTTGTCACTCCGATTGTCGGAGAGGTATCTCTGGGCCATCTCAGTAATGCACATCACATAAGCCTTGCAAGCATTGCAACTAATGAGTTAGTTGCGAGATGATGTATTACGAAACGAGTAAAGAGACTTGCTGGTAACGAGATTGAACTAGGTATTAAGATACCGACGATCGAATCTCGGGCAAGTAACATACCGATGACAAAGGGAATAAAGTATGTTGTTATGCGGTCTGACCGATAAAAGATCTTCGTAGAATATGTGGGAGCCAATATGAGCATCCAGGTTCCGCTATTGGTTATTGACCGGAGACATGTCTGTTGGGTTTCGTAGTAATTTCAAAAAAATTCCTACGCACATGCAAGATTATGGTGATGCATAGCAACGAGAGGGGGAGTATGATCTACATACCTAGTAGATCGACAACGGAAGCGTTTGGTTGATGTAGTCGTACGTCTTCACGATCCGACCGATCAAGCACCGAAACTACGGCACCTCCGAGTTCTAGCACACGTTCAGCTCGATGACGATCCCCGGACTCCGATCCAGCAAAGTGTCAGGGAAGAGTTCCGTCAGCACGACGGCATGGTGACGATCTTGATGCACTACTGCTGCAGGGCTTCGCCTAAGCACCGCTACAATATTATCGAGGACTATGGTGGCTAGGGGTGCCGCACACGGCTAAGGAATAGATCACGTGGATCAACTTGTGTGTCTCTGGGGTGCTACTGCCTCCGTATATAAAGGACTAGAGGGGGGAGGCTGGCCGGCCAAGGAGGGCGCGCCAGGAGAGTCCTACTCCCTCTGGGAGTAGGATTCCCCCCCCCCCCCCAATCCTAGTTGGAATAGGATTTGCGGAGGGGGGAAAAGAGAGAGAGGGGCCGGCCCCCTCTCCTTGTCCTATTCGGACCAAGGGAGGGGAGGGGCGCGCGGCCCATGTAGGGCTGCCTCTTCTCTTTTCCACTAAGGCCCATCATGGCCCATTTAGCTCCCGGGGGGTTCCGGTAACCTCCCGGTACTCCGGTAAAATCCCGATTTCACCCGGAACACTTCCGGTATCCAAACATAGGCTTCCAATATATCAATCTTTATGTCTTGACCATTTCGAGACTCCTCGTCATGTCCGTGATCACATCCGGGACTCCGAACAACCTTCGGTACATCAAAAATGCATAAACTCATAATATAACAGTCATCGTAACCTTAAGCGTGCGGACCCTACGGGTTCGAGAACAATGCAGACATGACCGAGACATGTCTCCGGTCAATAACCAATAGCGGGACCTGGATGCCCATATTGGCTCCTACATATTCTACGAAGATCTTTATCGGTCAGACCGCATAACAACATACGTTGTTCCCTTTGTCATCGGTATGTTACTTGCCCGAGATTCGATCGTCGGTATTCCAATACCTAGTTCAATCTCGTTACCGGCAAGTCTCTTTACTCGTTCTGTAATACATCATCCCGCAACTAACTCATTTAGTTGCAATGCTTGCAAGGCTTAAGTGATGTGCATTACCGAGAGGGCCCAGAGATACCTCTCCGACAATCGGAGTGACAAAACCTAATCTCGAAATACGCCAACCCAACATGTACCTTTGGAGACACCTGTAGTACTCCTTTATAATCACCCAGGTACGTTGTGACGTTTGGTAGTACCCAAAGTGTTCCTCCGGTAAACGGGAGTTGCATAATCTCATAGTTATAGGAACATGTATAAGTCATGAAGAAAGCAATAGCAACATACTAAACGATCGGGTGCTAAGTTAATGGAATGGGTCATGTCAATCAGATCATTCTCTCAATGATGTGATCCCGTTAATCAAATAACAACTCATTGTTCATGGTTAGGAAACATAACCATCTTTTGATTAACGAGCTAGTCAAGTAGAGGCATACTAGTGACACTTTGTTTGTCTATGTATTCACACATGTATTATGTTTCCGGTTAATACAATTCTAGCATGAATAATAAACATTTATCATGATTATAAGGAAATAAATAATAACTTTATTATTGCCTCTAGGGCATATTTCCTTCAGTCTCCCACTTGCACTAGAGTCAATAATCTAGATTACACAGTAATGATTCTAACACCCATGGAGCCTTGGTGCTAATCATGTTTTGCTCGTGGAAGAGGCTTAGTCAACGGGTCTGCAATATTCAGATCCGTATGTATCTTGCAAATCTCTATGTCTCCCACCTGGACTAGATCCCGGATGGAATTGAAGCGTCTCTTGATGTGCTTAGTTCTCTTGTGAAATCTGGATTCCTCTGCCAAGGCAATTGCACCAGTATTGTCACAAAAGATTTTCATTGGACCCGATGCACTAGGTATGACACCTAGATCAGATATGAACTCCTTCATCCAGACTCCTTCATTTGCTGCTTCTGAAGCAGCTATGTACTCCGCTTCACATGTAGATCCTGCTACAACGCTTTGTTTAGAACTGCACCAACTGACAGCTCCACCGTTTAATGTAAACACGTATCCGGTTTGCGATTTAGAATCGTCCGGATCAGTGTCAAAGCTTGCATCAACGTAACCTTTTACGATGAGCTCTTTGTCACCTCCATATATGAGAAACATATCCTTAGTCCTTTTCAGGTATTTCAGGATGTTCTTGACCGCTGTCCAGTGATCCACTCCTGGATTACTTTGGTACCTCCCTGCTAGACTTATAGCAAGGCACACATCAGGTCTGGTACACAGCATTGCATACATGATAGATCCTATGGCTGATGCATAGGGAACATCTTTCATATTCTCTCTATCTTCTGCAGTGGTCGGGCATTGAGTCTTACTCAACTTCACACCTTGTAACACAGGCAAGAACCCTTTCTTTGCTTGATCCATTTTGAACTTCTTCCAAATTTTGTCAAGGTATGTGGTTTGTGAAATTCCAATTAAGCGTTTTGATCTATCTCTATAGATCTTAATGCCTAATATGTAAGCAGCTTCACCGAGGTCTTTCATTGAAAAACTCTTATTCAAGTATCCCTTTATGCTATCCAGAAATTATATATCATTTCCAATTAGTAATATGTCATCTACATATAATATCAGAAATGCTACAGAGCTCCCACTCACTTTCTTGTAAATACAAGCTTCTCCAAAAGTCTGTATAAAACTAAATGCTTTGATCACACTATCAAAGCGTTTATTCCAACTCCGAGAGGCTTGCACCAGTCCATAAATGGATCGCTGGAGCTTGCACACTTTGTTAGCTCCCTTTGGATCGACAAAACCTTCTGGTTGCATCATATACAACTCTTCTTCCAGAAATCCATTCAGGAATGCAGTTTGGACATCCATCTACCAAATTTCATAATCATAAAATGCGGCAATTGCTAACATGATTCGGACAGACTTAAGCATCGCTATGGGTGAGAAGGTCTCATCGTAGTCAATCCCTTGAACTTGCCGAAAACCTTTTGCGACAAGTCGAGCTTTGTAGACAGTAATATTACTGTCAGCGTCAGTCTTCTTCTTGAAGATCCATTTATTCTCAATTGCTTGCCGATCATCGAGCAAGTCAACCAAAGTCCATACTTTGTTCTCATACATGGATCCCATCTTAGATTTCGTGGCTTCAAGCCACTTTGCGGAATCTGGGCTCACCATCGCTTCTTCATAGTTCGTAGGTTCATCATGATCTAGTAGCATGACTTCCAGAACGGGATTACCGTACCACTCTGGTGCGGATCTTACTCTGGTTGATCTACGAGGTTCAGTAGTATCTTGTTCTGAAGTTTCATGATCATCATCATTAGCTTCCTCACTAATTGGTGTAGTTGTCATAGAAACAATTTTCTGTGATGTACTACTTTCCAATAAGGGAGCAGGTACAGTTACCTCGTCAAGTTCTACTTTCCTCCCACTCACTTCTTTTGAGAGAAACTCCTTCTCCAGAAAGTTTCTGAATTTAGCAACAAAAGTCTTGCCTTCGGATCTGTGATAGAAGGTGTATCCAATAGTTTCCTTTGGATATCCTATGAAGACACATTTCTCCGATTTGGGTTCGAGCTTATCAGGTTGAAGCTTTTTCACATAAGCATCGCAGCCCCAAACTTTCAGAAACGACAACTTTGGTTTCTTGCCAAACCACAGTTCATAAGGCGTCGTCTCAACGGATTTTGATGGTGCCCTATTTAACGTGAATGCGGCCGTCTCTAGAGCGTATCCCCAAAACGATAGCGGTAAATCAGTAAGAGACATCATAGATCGCACCATATCCAGTAAAGTACGATTACGACGTTCGGACACACCATTACGCTGAGGTGTTCCGGGTGGCGTGAGTTGCGAAACTATTCCACAATTTTTCAAATGTACACCAAACTCGTAACTCAAATATTCTCCTCCACGATTAGATCGTAGAAACTTTATTTTCTTGTTACGATGATTTTCAACTTCACTCTGAAATTCCTTGAACTTTTCAAATGTTTCAGACTTATGTTTCATTAAGTAGATATACCCATATCTGCTTAAATCATCTGTGAAGGTGAGAAAATAACGATATCTGCCACGAGCCTCAATATTCATCGGACCACATACATCTGTATGTATGATTTCCAACAAATCTGTTGCTCTCTCCATAGTACCAGAGAACGGCGTTTTAGTCATCTTGCCCATGAGGCACGGTTCGCAAGTACCAAGTGATTCATAATCAAGTGGTTCCAAAAGTCCATCAGTATGGAGTTTCTTCATGCGCTTTACACCGATATGACCTAAACGGCAGTGCCACAAATAAGTTGCACTCTCATTATCAACACTGCATCTTTTGGCTTCAACATTATGAATATGTGTGTTACTACTATCGAGATTCAACAAGAATAGACCACTCTTCAAGGGTGCATGACCATAAAAGATATTACTCATATAAATAGAACAACCATTATTCTCTGATTTAAATGAATAACCGTCTCGCATCAAACAAGATCCAGATATAATGTTCATGCTTAACGCTGGCACCAAATAACAATTATTTAGGTCTAATATTAATCCCGAAGGTAGATGTAGAGGTAGCGTGCCGACTGCGATCACATCGACTTTGGAACCGTTTCCCACACGCATCGTCACCTCGTCCTTAGCCAATCTTCGCTTAATCCGTAGTCCCTGTTTCGAGTTGCAAATATTAGCAACAGAACCAGTATCAAATACCCAGGTGCTACTGCGAGCATTGGTAAGGTACACATCAATAACATGTATATCATAGATACCTTTGTTCACCTTGCCATCCTTCTTATCCGCCAAATACTTGGGGCAGTTCCGCTTCCAGTGACCAGTTTGCTTGCAATAGAAGCACTCAGTTTCAGGCTTAGGTCCAGGTTTGGGTTTCTTCTCTTGAGTAGCAACTTGCTTGCCGTTCTTTTTGAAGTTCCTTTTCTTCTTTCCTTTGCCCTTTTTCTTGAAACTAGTGGTCTTGTTGACCATCAACACTTGATGCTCCTTCTTGATTTCTACCTCCGCAGCTTTCAGCATCGCGAAGAGCTCGGGAATAGTCTTATTCATCCCTTGCATATTATAGTTCATCATGAAGCTCTTGTAGCTTGGTGGCAGTGATTGGAGAATTCTGTCAATGACGCAATCAACTGGAAGATTAACTCCCAATTGAATCAAGTGATTATTATACCCAGACATTTTGAGTATCTGCTCACTAACAGAACTGTTCTCCTCCATCTTGCAGCTATAGAACTTATTGGAGACTTCATATCTCTCAATCCGGGCATTTGCTTGAAATATTAACTTCAACTCCTGGAACATCTCATATGCTCCATGACGTTCAAAACGTCGTTGAAGTCCCGATTCTAAGCCGTAAAGCATGACACACTGAACTATCGAGTAGTCATCAGCTTTGCTCTGCCAGACGTTCATAACATCCGGCGTTGCTCCTGCAGCAGGCCTGGCACCCAGCGGTGCTTCCAGGACGTAATTCTTCTGTGCAGCAATGAGGATAATCCTCAAGTTACGGACCCAGTCCGTGTAATTTCTACCATCATCTTTCAACTTTGCTTTCTCAAGGAACGCATTAAAATTCAACGGAACAACAGCACAAGCCATCTATCTACAATCAAACATAAACATGCAAGATACTAATCAGGTACTAAGTTTCATGATAAATTTAAGTTCAGTTAATTTACTTAAAGAACTCCCACTTAGATAGACATCCCTCTAATCCTCTAAGTGATTACGTGATCCAAATCAACTAAACCATGTCCGATCATCACGTGAGATGGAGTAGTTTCATTGGTGAACATCATTATGTTGATCATATCTACTATATGATTCACGCTCGACCTTTTGGTCTCCGTGTTCCGAGGCCATATCTGTATATGCTTGGCTCGTCAAGTATAACCTGAGTATTCCGCGTGTGCAACTGTTTTGCACCCGTTGTATTTGAACGTAGAACCTATCACACCCGATCATCACGTGGTGTCTCAGCACGAAGAACTTTCGCAACGGTGCATACTCAGGGAGAACACTTCTTGATAATTTAGTGAGAGATCATCTTATAATGCTACCGTCAATCAAAGCAAGATAAAATGCATAAAAGATAAACATCACATGCAATCAATATAAGTGATATGATATGGCCATCATCATCTTGTGCTTGTGATCTCCATCTCCGAAGCACCGTCGTGATCACCATCATCACCGGCATGACACCTTGATCTCCATCGTAGCATCGTTGTCGTCTCGCCAATCTTGTGCTTCTACGACTATCGCTACCGTTTAGTGATAAAGTAAAGCATTACATCGCGATTGCATTGCATACAATAAAGCGACAACCATATGGCTCCTGCCGGTTGCCGATAACTCGGTTACAAAACATGATCATCTCATACAATAAAATTCAGCATCATGTCTTGACCATATCACATCACAACATGCCCTGCAAAAACAAGTTAGACGTCCTCTACTTTGTAGTTGCAAGTTTTACATGGCTGCTACGGGCTTAAGTAAGAACCAATCTCACCTACGCATCAAAACCACAACGATAGTTTGTCAATTTGACTCCGTTTTAACCTTCGCAAGGACCGGGCGTAGCCACACTTGGTTCAACTAAAGTTGGAGAAACTGTCACCCACAAGCCACCTCTGTGCAAAGCACGTCGGGAGAACCGGTCTCGCGTAAGCGTACGCGTAATGTCGGTCTGGGCCGCTTCATCCAACAATACCGCCGAACCAAAATATGACATGCTGGTAGGCAGTATGACTTATATCGCCCACAACTCACTTGTGTTCTACTCGTGCATATAACATCAACATATAAAACCTAGGCTCGGATGCCACTGTTGGGTTTCGTAGTAATTTCAAAAAAATTCCTACGCACATGCAAGATCATGGTGATGCATAGCAACGAGAGGGGGAGTATGATCTACATACCTAGTAGATCGACAACGGAAGCGTTTGGTTGATGTAGTCGTACGTCTTCACGATCCGACCGATCAAGCACCGAAACTACGGCACCTCCGAGTTCTAGCACACGTTCAGCTCGATGAAGATCCCCGGACTCCGATCCAGCAAAGTGTTGGGGAAGAGTTCCTTCAGCACGACGGCGTGGTGACGATCTTGATGCACTACTGCTGCAGGGCTTCGCCTAAGCACCGCTACAATATTATCGAGGACTATGGTGGCTGGGGGTGCCGCACACGGCTAAGGAATAGATCACGTGGATCAACTTGTGTGTCTCTGGGGTGCTCCTGCCTCCGTATATAAAGGACTAGAGGGGGAGGCTGGCCGGCCAAGGAGGGCACGCCAGGAGAGTCCTACTCCCTCTGGGAGTAGGATTCCCCCCCCCCCCCAATCCTAGTTGGAATAGGATTTGCGGAGGGGGGAAAAGAGAGAGAGGGGCCGGCCCCCTCTCCTTGTCCTATTCGGACCAAGGGAGGGGAGGGGCGCACGGCCCATGTAGGGCTGCCTCTTCTCTTTTCCACTAAGGCCCATCATGGCCCATTTAGCTCCAGGGGGGTTCCGGTAACCTCCCGGTACTCCGGTAAAATCCCGATTTCACCCGGAACACTTCCGGTATCCAAACATAGGCTTCCAATATATCAATCTTTATGTCTCGACCATTTCGAGACTCCCCGTCATGTCCGTGATCACATCCGGGACTCTGAACAACCTTCGGTACATCAAAAATGCATAAACTCATAATATAACAGTCATCGTAACCTTAAGCATGCGGACCCTACGGGTTCGAGAACAATGCAGACATGACCGAGACATGTCTCCGGTCAATAACCAATAGCGGGACCTGGATGCCCATATTGGCTCCTACATATTCTACGAAGATCTTTATCGGTCAGACCGCATAACAACATACGTTGTTCCCTTTGTCATAGGTATGTTACTTGCCCGAGATTCGATCGTCGGTATTCCAATACCTAGTTCAATCTCGTTACCGGCAAGTCTCTTTACTCGTTCTGTAATACATCATCCCGCAACTAACTCATTTAGTTGCAATGCTTGCAAGGCTTAAGTGATGTGCATTACCGAGAGGGCCCAGAGATACCTCTCCGATAATCGGAGTGACAAAACCTAATCTCGAAATATGCCAACCCAACATGTACCTTTGGAGACACCTGTAGTACTCCTTTATAATCACCCAGTTACGTTGTGACGTTTGGTAGTACCCAAAGTGTTCCTCCGGTAAACGTGAGTTGCATAATCTCATAGTTATAGGAACATGTATAAGTCATGAAGAAAGCAATAGCAACATACTAAACGATCGGGTGCTAAGCTAATGGAATGGGTCATGTCAATCAGATCATTCTCTCAATGATGTGATCTCGTTAATCAAATAACAACTCATTGTTCATGGTTAGGAAACATAACCATCTTTTGATTAAGGAGCTAGTCAAGTAGAGGCATATTAGTGACACTTTGTTTGTCTATGTATTCACACATGTATTATGTTTCCGGTTAATACAATTCTAGCATGAATAATAAACATTTATCATGATTATAAGGAAATAAATAATAACTTTATTATTGCCTCTAGGGCATATTTCCTTCAATGTCTCGGTCATGTCTACATTGTTCTCGAACCCGTAGGGTCCGCACGCTTAACGTTACGATGACAGTTTCATTATGAGTTTATATATTTTGATGTATCGAAGTTTGTTCGGAGTCCTGGATGTGATCACGGACATGACGAGGAGTCTCGAAATGGTCGAGACATAAAGATTGATATATTGGAAGCCTATGTTTGGACATCGGAAGTGTTCCGGGTGAAATCGGCATTTTACCGGAGTATCGGGAGGTTACCGGAACCCCCCCCCCCCCGGTAACCTAATGGGCCTTAATGGGC
>NC_041392.1:163771760-163778259 GCF_002162155.2 Triticum dicoccoides
TTCTTCCCTCTCCTCCTTCCCCCCAAGTCCTAATCCAACTAGGGAAAGGGGGGAGTCCTACTCCCAGTAGGAGTAGGACTCCTCCGGCGCGCCTCCTCCTAGGGCCGGCCGCACCCCCCTTTGCTCCTTTATATACGGGGGCAGGGAGCACCTCTACACACACAAGTTGATCCTCGTGATCGTTTTCTTAGCCATGTGCGGTGCCCCCTTCCACCATACTCCTCGATAATATTGTAGCGGTGCTTAGGCGAAGCCCTGCGACGGTAGAACATCAAGATCGTCACCACGCCGTCGTGCTGACGGAACTCTTCCCCGACACTTTGCTGGATCGGAGTCCGGGGATCGTCAACGAGCTGAACGTGTGCTAAAACTCGGAGGTGCCGTAGTTTCGGTGCTTGATCGGTCGGGCCGTGAAGACGTACGACTACATCAACTGCATTGTCATAACGCTTCCGCTGTCGGTCTACAAGGGTACGTAGACAACACTCTCCCCTCTCGTTGCTATGCATCACCATGATCTTGCATGTGCGTAGGAATTTTTTTGAAATTACTACGTTTCCCAACATATACCAATCTTCCAGCCTAGAAGATGTGATAGAGCATTCATTTTCTCAGCAGGTGTATTGATTGAGATCATTGTGGACTTTGCATAGCTCACCCTGAGTCCAGTGTATTGGGCATAGTGTAAGAGGAGGTTTTTGATGTGCTGGATATGTCTGTGATTAGCCTTGGCCACTAAAATGGTATCATCTGCATATTGAATAATTGGGTAATCTGGGCAAGTGGTGTGAGTGAGTGGGGACTCAATCATGGCAACATTGCAGGCTCCATTAAAAATTGACTGTAGCGGATCAACAGCAATCACAAAAATCAGTGGGGACAGTGGGTCTCCTTGCCTCACACCATTGTTGTAAAGGAATTGTTTACTAGGAACTCCATTAAGCAGAACAGAAGAAAAGCCAGAGCCATATATCATTTTAATCCAATGGATCCATCTTTCACCAAAACCTTTAGCTTGTAGAATCTCAATAATGGTGTTATGGTTCAACATGTCAAAAGCTTTCTCAAAGTCTAACTTGAGTAGAATGGATTCCTTTCTGCTTTGTTGACATTGGTGGATATACTCATATGACCATACCATGCAATCTTGGATACATCTGTGGTTAAGAAAACCATATTGATTTTTCTGGACCATACTGAGAATGAGCTTATGTAGTCTGTTAGCTAACAATTTGGTTATGATTTCTACAAATCCAATTGATGTTATATGTGAATTAGATCCATGTAGATAACCTTTTGCTAAAATAATGGGTGTACATTTGTACACCCGTGTCTGTATGTAGCTTCACACATGTCTTGGCATGTGTTCTTGGTCATATTAACCCCCATTAAGGGTCGTACAAAGGGTGCCTCCTCACGCTAGCCACGTGGGCACTAGGAGCTGGCGAGGGAAGAAAAACGCGTTTTAGTCAAGTGCGGTGATTGGGTTGCGATTCTTTCTCCCAACACCCAACGTCCTCTCTCATGTCTTCTCCGGCTAGGGTTGCCGCCACCACCTCCCATCCTAATCCTTCGCCGCTGTTGCGCTTGCCACCTGAGGAAGGGATGCAATTCGTGGCGGCTTCATCATCGTCCTCTCTCCTCGTCGTGTGGCGACAGAGAGATAGACGAGGAGGTCAACCAGTCTGTGGTGTCGTCACCGTCGTCCTTCATTCGTGGCGCCGAAGAGACAGCGACAATCCGCCTGACATCAAGGCGGCCACGGCAGGGGCTCGGGTGTACTACTACCCGATGGATGCCCACTTTGCGGGGTAAGTACATCCAAGGTACCTCTTCCCCTTGCCGGTTGCACCTGCACTAGCTTGTTGTGTGTGTAGGCGTGACATAGGATTTTTGCTGATTAGGCGGGTGTGGTGCTATGCAAGCTCAGCGGGTACAACACGCGTTGGGCGCTGAAGGTGCTAGAGGAGGCTGTCGAAGGAGGCGCAGACCCGACGACAGTGACGGTGTTCTTGGCGCCAACGACGCCAGCCTGCCCGACAAGGCGCAGGCGCACCAGCACGTGCCGCTCGGGAAGTCGGCAATCTGGAGCCAAGATGTTTGCTGAGGAGACTGCCGCCGCCGAGGCTATCACTTGGCCGACCAGAGGGTATAATGTTTTTATCCCACTCTTGTTTATTACTGTGTTGGCCGCACTAGTTGTTCATGTAGATGTTTTCGCTATATGTCTAGGGCGTGCTTACATGGTAAGATTTTTGTATGAGTTTAAAGTTGTCAATGCCATGCTCATGATTTATTTTTGGACTATCATAAAATTGCTAATTTACTCAACAAAATCTACTCCCATGACAGAGACGTCGTGTCTTTTCTTGAGCAGATACCTCAACTCTCTCCTTAAGTTCATCAGCTCAGCGTCGATGAGTTCATTACAGGGAAGTCTCTGGTGTTCATCGAACGTCCCCTAAAGTAGCCTGCTCCGAAGCCACCGAGCCTGGCCATGGTCGTGCTGCCGGGTGGATGGTTTGCCTTGTCTGTGCATGGCTCTTTCTCCAAGAAGACTGCTAAGGTGGGCTTTTGGTATGATCTTGCGAGCAGATACCCTAAAGGGCTCTTGTCTGTGCTGCTCCAGTCTGATTGCATTGTTGCATTGTCAGCAATCAAGGATGGCTCCTTGACCAGGTTTGCTTATGGCCATTACATTGCTGAGATCAACAATGAATGATGGGTTGTTTACTCCTCCAAAAATTTATTCATGAACGAAATAGGGTTACAATTTGTTTAGTTATCTTTTGTCGTTGATGTCAAAAACAACTTTCACCGTAGCGGGGATAACACTGTGTGCTAACTTAACCAACCCTGCTTGTTTTGGACTTGTCGCTACCGACTGTACTCCGTAATCATGGAAATATACCCTATGTTATGTTCCCCAAAAAATGAAATACTTGACGAGTCAGGGACCTTCACAACACTCGCCGCGTCTTTTTGGCCCCTCCTCTCCTGACAGTCAATTCGGGGAGTGTGTTGTGTGGTAAACGCGGCCACATGATCAAGCACACATGCCCGGGCCTACGATGTCAGGGGACTCTGCGCAGGTAGGACATTCATCGGCAGTGTGGAGGCAAGCATGCAAGGCACTTGCTGGCTTGCGCATGTGCCATGTGGTGCTCGATGTAGTGCCTTGGGAGGAAGTGTACTCCATCTGGAAAATTCAATAAAAGCAATTGCTATTGGTTCTTGGTATTAATTCTGGGAGAGGAGAAAGTTAGTGCATAATGAAAAGGCCCATGAACCTAAGTTCATAGCAATGGCAATCACAACTTTGGTTGCTAACTATACTATGGCGAGTGATGCAAAGGCAACGATCAAGCGACATGGTTGGAAAGATCAAGGAGCAACTATGTGAAGCTAAATGTGGATGGTGCTTTTGACCCAGACTTACTCAAGGGCTCGTATAACGTTGTCATCAAAGACTTGAATGGCAAATTCGTCGCGGTAGAAAACGGGAAACTCGATTGGTGCGGAGATGCGCTTATTGTCGAGGCACTGGCCTTACGGTTTGGTCTCAAGTCGGGTGTAACCGCATAAAGGTGAACTCCGATAACATCAAAGTGATAGAGACAATAAAGAATTGAGGTTGTCTACCGGTAGCAATTTTTGATGATATATATCACCTTGCGTATGATTTCTCACATATTATTTTTAAGCATGCTCCTAAAAAGACTAATTATGCTGAAACTAGTTACAAGTAACATGTGTGTAGGGTGGATAAAAGATCCACCTGCAAAGATTGTTGATATTGTAAAAGATAATATGGTGATCATCTTACAATAAAGAGTACTTTGATGCCTTTAAGGAGATGTACTCCCTGTGTAAAAGAAATATAAACGCTCTTATAAGGACAGACTTTCGTGAAGACCCGCTCAAAGAAAAACCATATCAGGTTTGGTCATGTATTCTTAGACCAAAATGTAAACGAGTTTTTGGTGATAGGCCCACAACTTTTGTAGTCTTATGGACCATTCGTCCCCTCCAAGTTCATATGGACTAATGGTGCAGAAATTGCTTTTAAAGGCCGAGCTCCGTGGAGGCCTCAAAATACAAAATTCAAAATTCATGAAATCATACATTTTACATTTTAAAAAGTTTTGAAAAATACAAAGACAGATGAAAGCATAATGTAAATTTTCCGGATGAAATACATTGAAATGAGGGCTGTGCAGAAAAAAAAAGACAAATCTAAGACTTTTTAACACATGATACCATTCATCCTCCCAGGCCATGAATGTCTTTTTGTACAAATCGCGTTTCAACATATTTCATCATGAAATTTTACACACATATGCCTCACATCCTTGTTTACTTGTAAAAAAAATCAGATTTTTTTGAAACCAATTTTTTTTTTAATTTTGAATTTTTCAAAAATCCAGCCTCCATGGAGGCCGAGATCCAAAACGCCATTCTCCTAATGATGCACTTTCATTCAAATATAAACCGAAGATCTAAGCGCCGACAAAACTGAACTTTACTTCTTTCCAGCGTCAGCCATCTAGCAAAACAACATGAGGGTCCCTGAAAACTGCAAACGTGCTGTATTTGTAGTATTACATGAGATGAAAGCATTGACTTGGCACTAGGATTTTAGTCAGTAGTATCTCCTTCGAGGGCTATATGCGCCGGTTCCTGGGTAGTGGTAAGATCCACTTGGATGAGGCGGGGGGTGGTAGGCGTATGCATATCCATCCTGCGCACCAAAATAGCTCGGTTACGGACCACCGACCACAGATTTCAGGAAGATGATAAACGAAGGTTTACAAACATTACTCACGTTCTCAAAAGGCCATTCTGACACTTCTATAACTAACATACATAGTAATACTACCAAATTTCTAACAGCTTCACCACTAATACTAGATACTAGAATTGGTTGCAATATATTCCAGAGTTTTGATTGCACGGTATATGCATATCTAGATCAATAATATGACAATGAAACTGAAAATACACGAGTTATTGTATATTGTTGAGTTGTAAAATATTTAATTAATACAAGTTAGCGTGATAAAATGTAAACGGCTGAGTCTTTTCGCATACATGGTAGCATGTTGAGGTGGACTTTTCCCATGCATGTTGAGGGAATATGTTAGTAGGGATCAGGATCACCTATCTAGTCATATAGGATACATAATAAAGATTTATCATGGAAAGTAACTCCATGGTATATACTTTTTTACTTCTCTAGTATGCACTACTAAAACGATGCTTGAAATCTTGAAGTAGGGTGAAAAGTCAACCACTGAGTTGGATGTGGGTTTAACGATTTCTAAGATGGTTGGTCCCAGAAAGAAGTGACATATCTGGTTTCTAAAAGAAATTCCCAATATATGAATAACTACCTTTAATTATGACATCAGGATGAATACAGTTATACTGACACAATAAAGTGTATTTGGCAAATTATATCAATTTAATTTTCCAACAAATGCAGTATCTTTTAGCAGCAGACACAAATACTTCGGAACAGAACCAGCATTGTGCTCTTGTGGGGTATGCATACTGTACATTGATACTACTTCAGACTGAAAATACAAAGACATTGCAGTGAATGAGTAGGACAAGTATACAAACCTGGTATTGAGGATTGCTTGTGTACCCATAGGCTGGTGGTGGAGCTGCTATTTCTGTCAAATGCAACAAAAATGTATTACAAACTGAACTATCTTTGCCTAACTGAGAGCAAGTACTAGGATACAATAAACAATGAACCTAACGTAAGAGTTCAAACAAAATCAATTCAATAGCACCACCTAAAATGTATCCAACTCAATTCTAATCAAGTTCTCAAATTCATAGCTGAAGACTGAGTTGGTGTTCTCCACTGTGGTTACTATTCAACACAAAAACCATTGTCCCAAGTCTAATGTTGGTTAATTTGACCACCGGTTTTCAGCAAAAAACATTTTGAACTGCTCTCAGCTGGGCCTTTGCTCGTTGAAAGTGCACATGTTCTCCGATAGTGTCCGAAACGAGGTGGTCTACCGCTCACCCATTTTAAACATTGTTTTGGGTTTCACCTTTCGACTTTTTGTGTTAGGGACCAAAGTCAAAAAAGACGACCGCCATGTCATGGTCTATATCTTGCTTCTCGTTGTAATGATCTTATGTAAGCTGGCCTTTGGCTTTTGAGTAATGCAATTTAAAAAAATAAAGAAAAAACAGCTGAAGACTGACCAAGCAAAAAGGTAGAATGCCTTAAAAGAAAAACAAGGTATTCTAACTACTGCTATCTCAGCAGTATGGACCTAAGGTAATGGGGGGGAAAGGTTCAAGGATTCTCTGATGTACCGCCGAAATTATTCTTCCCCCACAGAATCACACAACGCCACTTTGAGTACCATATGTATAAAATTTAGCTATTCGGTTATGTGGGCTCTTGAGCAAGTGTGGGGCTAAATGATCTTCAGCCACGGCCAAGGGCTCGGTTACAGCCAGCGCCGCTGAT
>NC_041392.1:163778706-163783042 GCF_002162155.2 Triticum dicoccoides
GAGGCCAACAAGTCCTCCAGCTCCAGATCGAGGGCAATTGCATTGAGGCAGTCGCACCGAGCCCCATGGAGATTAGGACTGATCGGACCCAGCCAGGCGCGCCGCCTTCACCTATTGTGAATATGATACATTACCCGTGGACATAGATACCGGCAGGCATTTTGTAGTGCAGGAGGGGTGGCGTCATCGTCTCCTCGTGCAGAAGACCCATTGGATAGAAGTCGTGGCTACAGTGGATGAGATAAGAAGCCTGTGATGGGAAGAAGAATAGAGCAAGGGTAGATGCAACACCTGTACAACAGGCCTCGGCAGCTCGTTGCCGATAGAGGCAACGTTGTCCTTATTTTTACAACTCTGGAGATATGAGAATTATGTTCACACATCCAGAGCAAACGCTAGAGCAAGCCTCCCTCCCTCCCAGGGTGTACTGCTTTTTTTCATGCAGTACATGCTTAATGGGCTGTGGCTGTATTAGACAGTCTGTGTTGAGAATTGAAGTATTTAAATCTGCTAGCCAATTTACATGTTGGAGAGTTACCGGGTGTCACATACATGTATTGCTATAGATATGTGGCCTTAACAAAGTATCGGTGCATCATAGATGGCTGAGGCAAGCAGGAGCTGCAGTCGACATTCTTATTGGTGCCTAAGAAAGACAGGGTAAATCTAACAGGTGGAGGGTTGTCATATGGACCCACTGGGGATGTGTCCAGCAACATGGAAACAACGGCTATGCGGCGGCCTACAGACAGAAAACCGCTTATGAAACAAGCCTCGGCTGTAATCAAACCGGTTTTGGTCGTCGAGAGTTGCAACGTGCCTTTGCAACTGGTGGGTAATTTCTGGATTCAGGCTAGTTGACCGTGGTAAACATACGCTTATTCCAAGATAAACAAAAACTACAACTTCCAGTCTATAAGATATACTTAAAAGTATATCACAATTAAATTACAATGTCCATTATGTGCAGTTATTACAGTTATTAAAATATGCACATGTACATGTAATAACAATTTTCAAGATTGTACCTCTAGCATAAGGAAGACCGTCAATGTGATGGATAGTGGATGGTGCGCTTCTGCAAAACCATGGAAAACCCCAGATAATTTAAATATTTGGCAAAGATCTCATCAGTATCAAGTAAGCAGAAAGTTGATTGGAAACAAAACCTCGGATGATCATAAACATAGGTGACTGGAACATGATTTGCAGGTGCACGAACACGATTTGTAGGAGGGATGTATCCAGCATGAGGTTCCTAAAGGCATGGAGGCAGTATATACTAATTTATACATGAAACACGTATGACATAAGATTATGAGAATGTGAATATTAAGATCAAGAATTTTCATGTATACCAGGTCACGAGCATTTGGTTTAGATCTGGAAGATGCGCCCGCAATGGGGTAAGATTGGTTGCCAGTTACATATTGAGGTCCCACAGGGCGCTTAATGTTTCCAGAAGATTCTCCTGCATAGGGAACTCTAGCATGACCACCATGAGATGTTCTGTTGGAAGGTTTTGTCAGAACACCACCTGCACAATAACATGTATAAGAAATAGTACCCATTAACAAACTTAAACCAAATTGTCAGAGAACATACGATTCTTCCGTGCTCTCTTCGGTGCCCTTTCATTTACAGCGGTATTTTCAGTCTTTCCAGCTTTCCGTTTGCCTTTAGATGGGTTGGATGATTGTGGTACTTTCGCATCAACATGTGAGGTCAGCTTGCTCACATCACCTTTTCGCAATTTATGTGGTGAATCCTTCTTCACTCTGACCTCCCTATTCTGGTTCTTTTTCTTAATAGAATTGTTGGTGTCTTTGGAAGTTGCATCACTATTGACCTTGACCCCACCTTTAGCACTCTTCTTGTCCAGTTGTGTTTCCCGACGTGGTCGAGCAAGACTTGCAGCCAGCTAGGTACAGAAAAAGAACAGTTGTCTGGCCAAGTTAGCAAGAACTATAGCAGTTTTAGATGAGAACCAATACAAGCAGGATTTAGGATACCTTAACTTCACCACCAATATTGGCACTGTTTATTCCTTCCACACAAGCTAATGCACTCTTCCTGGATGAGAATTCAACAAAAGAAGTTTTCGTTTTTGACTTCTTTAAAATGTGAACATCCTGAATCACCCCATATGCTTTGCAACATTCTTTAACTTTGCCCTTATCCCAAGAAAGAGGAACATGTTCGAGGTATACTGTTTTAACCTACAGACAAAGTAACGGTAAATTACGAAACAAAAACAATGACAGTATTTCCAGGTGCAAAGTACTAAAGGCTATTAAGCACATGCGGTTTAGCTTAAGTATAGACTTGCATACAAAACATAGTACTGAACTTGGTTGTGGGATGCTTGGAATGATTTAAGATACCTTTAATATTCTATAAACTGCTGGGCAACTTCTGGTTCTTTAACAACGGTCGAGCCTAGTTCTGTATTCCCTAAAACTGGCCAACACCCAGTTACCAGGATTGATGCAGCACCATATCAGGCGCACAGAGGCACATATGGGGCCGCAGACATGGGCATGAGACCAAAGTCAATGCAGAACTTCCAATGGTACCAGACATGGAGTGTTAAAATTGGTGGGCTTAACTCCTACGGTCCTATCACCACCAACTGAGCACTGGGAAAAGAGAGACCTCAATAACTCAATTCAGCAACCTTAACTCCTGATGTGCATGATCATACCCCTTCAACATCTGAGTGAGGCATTTGTGCAAGGTTTCTCTTGTGCTACAAGACCTTGCAAGGCTGATTTAAGGGTAAGGAGGTTGTGGGCTCATGGCAGCAGGAAGGAACAAAATGGATTGTCTATGAACGGATGAGAATAGGCAAATTGGGCCGGTACGTGTAGGATGAATCACAATCCTGACAACTCGATCCAAAACAACCAAGACCAAGCGAAAGAGCAGAAGTCCCAAGGTTGAAGTTTAAGTATAAATATATATATATATACAGCCAACTAACCTTCTGTAGGTTGTTGGTCTATTTGGTTATAGTTGATGTTTTCTATGGTTTAACATAGTTCAGTCTTCAAAAACGTGCAACCTAAATATGTGTTCATGCTCCAAAAGTTTCACCAAACAAACCTAGCTGGTATTAGGAACTGCTATTTCTGACTCGAGACAGCATTCAAAAGATAAGTTCATTAAGTTGTTCAAATAACTCTTAACAGCCAAAATTGATGAATTAGCAATGAATCAACTCACAATTATGCAAGACATCTTAATATCTTAGAACATACTAAACTGGCAATAGCTGCTTTACCTGCAGCATAGCAAGCTCCAGGCTTGATTCTGTAGGGATTTGAGCAGATTCCTTCACACTTTTAACAATGGTAATCAATGCATCTGGTTGCTGTAGCAGCTGAGATGCAGCTTTGGCGTTGTCAGGCGAAGCAAATTTGAGAAAAGTAATCCCTCGGTTTTGTCCTCCAGTTTCAGGATCAACGGGTAAACTCATATCAAATCCATCGATTCCGATACTTCTCAAGGAAGTTCGCACCTACAAATTAAAGTTGAGAAAACAATTAAACTAAATGAAGCAGAAGTTGTCGCATCTTGAGAAACAATTGGAAGCTGGTGGAAATTTGTTTTCTATTATACCAATACAACAAGATAAACAAGAATGAATCATGATGTATGCAACCATTCCATTTGCATAGAGGATCAACTGTCAGTCCTTGAATATATACATAATTCACAAAGAAATTATTCATATAAAATATAATACCTTTGATGGCAAAAAAAATCACAAATGAGGCTAGACAACCTAGTTCCTATTAATTAGAAACTTTCCACACATTAGTGCTTGTAACATATGCAGTTTTCACTGTACGCTTCCATGAGGTCCATGACTCTTGCTATATTAATTTGTTTGAATAAGACATAAAACATAAAAACATTCCATTAGTAGTTTGTGGTACTTGAAGTACCCCTGACACCCATTATCAACACTATTTGGTTATAAAACAGAAAAACTTCAATTAGTGGTTTGTGGAATTGTACAGGTAGATCAGGCCTCATCTCATATCTTATAAACTAAGTGAATGAACACATCTTTGTATCCAAAATGTTAATTTTATACCATAATCCTATTCTATTAGAAAGATCAGCATCATTTCAGTTACGGCATGATGGCGCCAAACCACTGTTTTCGAGTCGTTCTGTGGTACGACTCTTGACTAGTCGTGACTAGTCTATACTCATGGTCGACTAGTCGACATGAGTTAAGTAATAGGTACAGGGGAGGAGCAGCAACCAGCTTGCGGTGGCGCCGGCCGGCAGGATTGTGGGGCAGCAGAGTCGGCCAAGGGGCAAG
>NC_041392.1:163783225-163785114 GCF_002162155.2 Triticum dicoccoides
AGAAAAAAAAAATATGACAGGCGGGGCTAGCTTTTAGTCATTCGACTCAAAAACTTGGACTAGTCGCAACTAGTCGATTATTCGAGTCGACATGTTGAGTCGACTTTCAGTTACGACTAGTCGTTCTACTAAAAAACAGAAACAGTGCACCAAACAAAAAGCCTTTCATACACATATAAAGATTAGTTTTTTTTTTAATTCAATATCTTCCAAAGAGCCAAACAGCCTCAATAAGTTCCTATTGATATGGAAATATTCTAATATTCAACATACAGTTCAGACTATAGCACTCTTGAAAGAGTATATGTATGGATTTTCTAAACATCAGGATCAGAAAAAGCTTGTTATATCTTACCTGCTCTTTTGTCCAGCTTTTGCAGATGTTGCTAAGGTAAAGGGTATTATCACCTCTAGAAGCTGATACTTTAACCCTTCCCCCTGTCACCTGAGAAAAATAATATGCAAGGAAAATAATGGCCTTATTCAACAAACTAAGACATATTCAAAGAAAACCATTTGAAGGACAGAAGGGTTTATTGCGTCAAAACCTCAGCTCCCTCCTTAAATTCGGCAAGAGCCTTCTTTGCAGCTTCAGTGCTCATATAACGAACGAATGCAATGCTGTTCTTTTTTCTAATTGTTTTAATAGATTCAATCTCTCCGAATTGAGAAAAGACCTCTGTAATGTCTTTCTCAGCACAATCCTTAGGCAATCCATGAAGAAATACTTGCAAGTCTTTAGTATTGCCCACTGAAACTGAACCTAGTGTAGGCAATGAGGAGTCAAGTTGACCATTCTGCGCCTCAGAATGGACACTCAACTGGCAGGCAACACCACCCTCGTTGTTATTCCCATGTGTACCTTCATGCCCAGATTCTTCATGTTCTTCTTCAGATAGTTCATTCATGTCTGGAGTATACATGGAAAAGATGACCACATTAAAACCACCGACTAATTGGAGATAGTATAGGGCACGAGAAACATGAGTTTTGCATGCAATTCGCATTTTTGATCGGACAGGAAACAGTGTCATGCATAATGTTCAGCATAAGAATGTGCATTATATGACAAAAATACTCCGCAGTATTCCTCACAAATAGATTTTAATATTTGATGCCAATAGACAAATAAACTACTGAACATTCCAACCATGAGGGGGCATGTTTAATGAGATGGCACTCAGTCTCTATGGGCAACCTCGCTTCATATAAGAAACCGTCAAAATTGGGCATATATGAATCGGCTAATTGTCAGTTCCATGTCTTCGGTCCATTTTGACACATAAGTGCTCACCAATAAGCAAGTGAGGGTACAAAATCTCAATTTTCCATGCAACATTGATCAATATCTCGTTCCTCCACCCTCAACCTAATGACTTCAACTGTAAGCGATAACATCTAAACAAGTCCAGTCAAAAACAAGATTATTATTACCATGAAAAAGAATAGGCAGCCCTACTTACCATCTGGGGTGGCGCCATCTCCCGGGACCTCTGTAGCATCCTCTTCCATTGCATCCTCTTCAGCTTCCTCCTCTTCTGCCTCTTCTTGTCCCTCATCCACATTAGCAGCCTCCTCGGGCTCCTCTACCACGGCAGACTCTAACCCCGTAACTTCACCGCCGCCCTCCTTGGATATGGTCACCATCGCTTCCTCCTCAGCACCGCCCTCCACAGTCACCGTCTTCTCCGACCCAGCCGCCAGCACCGTATCCTCCTCATCATCCTCGACTGCGTCGGCTTCCTCCTCTGGGTCCTCAGGATCCTCCTCCACGTCCTCAGCATCCTCCTCCGCTTCCTCGGGATCATCCTCCCCATCAGGGTCCTCCTCCTCCTCCTCCTCCTCCTCCACCTCCTCCGACTCCTCCACCTCCTCCACCTCCTCCACCT
>NC_041392.1:163785498-163812336 GCF_002162155.2 Triticum dicoccoides
GTCGAGTTCCTCCTCTACGGACTCCGCCCCGGTGGCCTCCTCACGCTCCACCTCACCGAGATCCTCCACCGCCATCTTGTCCTTCCCGCCACCATCCTCCGCAACCGTAACACTAGCCTCCGACGACTCGGGAGGGGTCGCCGCCACAACCGGAGCGGGCGCCGGAGAGGTCTCTGGCGGGACGGCAGCGGGAGTGGTCTCCGGCACAGCCGGAGGGGGCGCCGGGGATCTCTCTGGGGTGGCGGCCGCCGGAGGGGTCTCCGCCACAGCCGGAGGGGGCGCCGGGGATCTCTCTGGGGTGGCAGCCGCGGGAGGTGTCTCCGCCGCAGCCGGAGGGGGCGCCGGGGAGCTCTCTGGGGGGGCGGCCGCAGCCGCGGCCCGCCGGAGTTTCTTGGCTTTGGCTGGAGGCATGAGGAAGGTCGCCGAGGGTTTGCTGTGTTGGGGTCGGGTGTCGTGGTTCAACGGCGAGGGTGGAGATTGGAGATGTGTCTGATTCGATCAGTTTCATGAAAGGGGAAAAAAACATCACCGGTCACTGAACTTGGGTCGTACTCCGTTTCGGGGCCCAGAAGTACACATACCTGAGGCTCCCGGAGGCTGGGGGGCGGCTGCCCTGGGGCCCGAAACGGAGTGGGCCTCAGGTATGTGCTTCTGTAAAAAAAAATCGGTTTTCACTAGTTTTTTCTATTATTTCTTTCTTTTTCTTCGGTTTTCTTCATTTCTCCTTATTTTTCAGTGGTTTTATTTGGGTTTTTTCTTTCTTTCTTTTTATGTGTTTTTATTTATAGTTTTCATGATTTTTAGAACCATTTTTATTGACTTTTTATTTTTTGGTATGTGTTGTTTGTGTCGTTATCCCTTTCTATGTACATTTTTTATGTACATGTGAAACATTTATTTTTGGGCCGCGTTCGATTTCCCTCGGCTCCATGGCTCCGCTCCCGAAGCAGTAGTTAAAATACTTGGAGCCATCAAATAGTTGCTCTGCAGATTCTAGAATTTGAAGAAGTTGGTGGACTGCCGAACGCGCCCTTATACTGTACATGTTAAACATTTTTTAAAATTCACAAAGTTTGAAATAAATGTTTTGATGTCTACATATTTTGTTTACATCAAGAATATTTGTATGAACATTTATTAATTTAATACATGATTAGCATTTTCAAATACAATGATTACAATTTGTTTCAAATACATGTCGGATGCCTGCCTTTTTCATAAACATTGTACATTCTTCATATACATCTGAAACATATATTTTTCATACGTTTAATATTTTCTAAATACATGATTAACATTTCTTTTATAATGTCACATACAATTTTTGAAATGCGTCAATAATTTGAAAATGTCACAAACATTTTTTTGTATGCTATCAACATTTTTCATATACATTTAAATTATTTATTTTATATATATTTAAAAAATAAAATATATGATTGATATTTTTTATAATGTCATATAGTACTTTTTTAAAACACATGAACATTTTAAAATTTCACAAACATTTTTTTAATATGCTATCAACATTTTTTTGAATTAAGCTAACAATTGTTTTACATCGTTTAACATTTTTTTATTCCACAATTTAATTCTTTTTTATATATATTCTGAAATACATGTATTTAAAACATTTTAGAAAATAAGAATGAATATATAAAAAACAAAAGGCATGGTCAAAGGAAAAAATAGGAGAAAAGACGATCTTACCTGGAACCTACCTAGTCCTGGCCATCTCCGGCCCGGCCCTATCGGCCCACCCAGGCTCGGCCCTAAAATCCAGGGCCTAGGCCCGATGGGCTTACTCGTGGGCCGGGCTTGGGCCTGAGTTTTGAGCCCACCAGCAGGCCTGGACGGGCTTGGGCTTGGCATATTGGCATTTTAAGGAAGAGGCCCGGCCCACGGCCCTAAAACCTAAGGGCTTTTTACCAAATGGGTCGGGCTTGGACTTGAAAAGTAGGCCCGATGGTAGGGCCTGGGAGGGCCTGGGCATCAATTTTCTGTCGTGGGCTTTTTAAGGCCTGGCCCGGCCCATGGCCAAGTATAAACCTACCTAGACCGGCCCATTTGCGACGCCCTGGCGCGAGTGCTCGCTCCAACTCGCATTAGGCGATAAGCTTATCTAAAAAGGCAAGGTATAGGCTCGCTCGCCTCCCTCTGCCTTCCTGGATGCGAATGCGATGATGGCTTCTATCTTAACCTGGCCCCCACAACGCAGTGCGGCTCCTGCTTGAGAGCATCTACAATAGATGATGTAGATGTATAAATACCAGCTTTTTACATCTTTGAGGCCAAAAAACTCTACTCAACAGATGATGTAGATCTATAAATTTTTACATCATCTCCTCCAAGTGATGTAAAATACAACACTTAAAGATCCTGCATCACCAGCCGCCTGGTAATATAAAACGCCCAGCCGCGCGCTAAACACCAATCTAAAACTTCCAGCCACCCGCTGGACACCCACCTGCCTCCTGCGCGCCGCCCGGCCTCATGGCCGAATCTGATGACCCCACCGCCGGTCTGACCCACCTCACCGTTGCTGTCGTCGGCACTATGACCTTCCCCTACTCCGCCGCCACCATGCCGCCCCATCCCGCCACGTCAAGTTTACCCTACCTCAACTGGTCGCCGCCGCCGAAATCGGTGCGTCGTCAACGAAGAAGTAGGCGGCGGCCCAACCCTGTGGCGGCGGCGTGAAGCGGTTGGCGGCGCGCAACCCCGCCACGGCTCCATCTCGGGCAGCGAAGAAGACGAAGGCGGCCGCGACTGCTTCAACCGATTCGATGTCGTCGGTGGCCGCGGCAACTGTCGTGGGACATGGGCCGCCTCCTCCTCCGCCACTGCAAGCCACGCCGCACCCATGGAGTAAGACTCGGCCACGCCCGTGGCCATCGCTTCCAACGTGATCGATGAAATGTGGCAAAGTTAAAAAAATCTTTTTATTTTTATTTCCTATACAAATAGAATGTGAGATTGCGTGTACACCCATTTTGCAGTCTTTATGATGAAGCATTCATGTGCATGACAAATGTCACAACAAAGATTATATCTCTCAAGAGTATGCATCACAAGAACATGATACTCAATTTGATGATGATAATCTTGACATGGGCGATGAGAGCTTTGTTGGAGGAAGAATCACAAATTATACCAACGCCGAAGTTGTGTTGATTTGTATCACATGTAAGCAAATCTCTCTTGATCCATCCGTGGGGACTGTCCAAGCCGCCACCATCTATTGGGACCGCATCAAAGAATTCTTCGATGAGCACAACACTAGTGGCCACTTTTGATTGAGGGATTCTATTTGTCAACATTGGGGCACCATCAACGGCGAATGCCAAAAGTGGGCGGGTATATTGGCCAATGTTGATCGCATGAATCCAAGTGGTTGCAGTGATAGTGACATGGTAATTGCTTGTTACTTTTGTGTACTTTGTTGCTTGGATGTTCATTATTTGATGATGGTACTTGTCGCGGGATGAACCTCGGGCAGGCAACGGAACCCGGATCCTTTTCAAAAACAATGGGGCCAGCATCGCCCTCAAGACGGCTTGCGATTTGCCGGGTCGCTCGACCCGGCCTAATCCTCAAGACTTCTCCAACAAGCCAGCTCCCCCTGTGGTGTGTTCTCCAACCCAGCCAAGGGTCCATGGCCGTCCCATCCCAGTCGTACGATGGGACGAGTCTCCACCAACTGATGACTGAAGCCACAGTACCCCTCCCATGCCTCTGGTCAGCCGGACGAGGCAATAGTGCCCCCCCCTACCCGCTGACCAGGGCCGACGTGGCAACAGTGCATCCATCGTCACCCATGACGCCAGCAAGCCGCGACCTGACGAAGCGCCACTGTAGCCGACTCAACCCGGCCACTCCCTAACGATCGACAAGACGGCCAACAATGCCCCTGTACCGGGTGGGTCCCATGCCCGGGGAACCCAGCGAGGCCTGGTACCCAGCGGGTCCCAGCACCAGGTTCCTGGACACTGATGACTCGGCCCTACCACCTTGTAACATTACCATTGTACCCCTGGGGGTTAACCTATAAAACCCCCTAGGAGCCCTCATGCATACGGGCAGATCATCTCCTTTCACTTGCACACACACCTAGCTAGCAATACCCGAGGAGAGGGAGCTGCCTAAGCCTTGGCCAGCATTCCTCCTTCCTCCATACAGCTCCAAGAGCGACCCTATACTGTTACATATTAACCACACTCGGCAGGACTAGGGGTGTTATCTCTTCGGAGAGCCCCGAACCTGGGTATGTCTTGCGTCCCGTGCTCGCTCATGTCGACCTCGCCTCTGGAGCCCACCAATGCCCTCGAGCCTTCTCCTCTCTTTAGCCATCCCTTGGCATCTGTTGTGCGTCAACCACGACAGTTGGCACCCATCGTGGGGCCGCTCGAGGTCCTAGCCAGGAGCATGCTTCAGACGAGGCTCTTCTTCGACTCCGACGAGCCCGTCACGCTGGCAGACGACGTCATCAACACACTCGCCACCTCCTTCACCGCGATGCGCCTGCGGCCGATGAGTACCCCAACGAGGTACTTGACTTTTCCGACTCCCCCCTTTCCCTCGGCGGCGGCACTCCCGCCGGGGCAATGGACCTCTACATGGAGGTTTTCGTCACCGACACCGGTGCCGCTTCCTCGTCCAGCGCGGCAAGGAAGGCCGCCGAAGCCAGGACCACAGTAGTGCGGGCCAGCCCGCCTAACCCGCTGCGGGCCACGATGCAGAGCCTTTGCGTCCCCATCGGCAGCGACATCGACGCCTCCAACATCGCTGAGGCCCAAACTCGCCTCGACGAGGACCGCCAGCGCCTGCTGGACCTCATCGAGACGCTCGTTGCCACGCAGCACCGCCTCGACTCCGCTCAGCTGGAGCGCAACGCCGCCTACGGCTTCACGCCAGACGCGCCCAAGCCAAGCTGGCTCGCCAAGGTGCGGCTTGGGGCGGCGCGATCGGGCGCGCCTTCAGCGCTGTCCCTCCCGTCTACGAGACTCTCGTGAAGAATATGTGCGTTGCCCAGACAGCCGTGGTCGCCCTGGACCAACTCGCATGCAAAGAGCTACAGAACCGCCTTAAGAGGGTGAACGACCTCCTCACTGCGGCCAACGCGCAGTAGGACCGCCTCAACCAACTCGCCAAGCCGGCCAGATCCGGCTCCACCCGCGTCACTGGACCCGGCGACTTCCAGCACATGGCATCCTCGCCACCCGGCGAGGCGCACTCCGGCCGCATCCGGACCCGGCGCAACCCCGACCTGACGACCGCCAGCGGCTTGGGTGACGAGCCGGCTTCGGAGGCCCGACGCCGACTCGACCCTCTGCTCCAACCCAACCGACGTCCGACGGGAGGCGACCCGGCCCCCGCAGCGTGGTGACCGACCGGCTGGGCCCGCGCGCCATCAACGACCTCGACGCCTGTCACCACCTCAACCGACTCGCCCTCTCCCAAGAGCTAGAGGAGACCGGCCCCATCGGACCGGCGTGCTTCGGGCCACGCATCCGGGGTGAGCCCTTTACCAAAGGGTTCACACTCCCCCGCGACACCCCCAAGTACAACGGCACCGTGAAGCCAGAGGACTGGCTCACCGACTACACCACCGCCATCGGCATCGCTGGCGGCAACCGCCGCCTCACCATGCACTACACGCCTCTCATGCTCTAGGGGTCGGCCCGCACCTGGTTGAGCAGTCTGCCAGAGAGCAGCATCAACGCATGGGTCGATTTTGAGCAAGACTTCGTGCACAACTTCACCGGCACGTACAAGCGACCCGGCCGCCCCAGTCAGCTCGCCATGTGCGTGCAGGGGCCGGCGGAGATCGGCCGTGAGTACCTCGCATGCTGGACCGAGCTCCGGAACAGCTGCGAGGGTGTCCACGAAGTCCAAGCAATCCATTACTTCGTCAACGGGTGCCGAGACGGCACCCTTCTCAAGCACAAGCTCTTAAGCTCTGAGCCAGCCACCATGGTCGCGCTCATGGTGACGGCGGACAAGTACGCCAACGCCGACTCCGCCATGAAAATCCAGGTGGCACTGGACAAAGTCGGCAAAGCAAAGCCGGTTCCCCCTCCGAAGCCGATTGGTGAAGGCAGCCGGCAACAACACAACCAGTAGAACAACAAGCGCAAGGCCGATCAGTCGGCCCAGCGCTACGACAACCGGCTCATCGCGGCCGCTGAGCAGGCACCCGCGGCCGACCCGGCCGCCAAGCGTCGACAGACCGGCAAGATGATGTGGCAACCCGCCATGAGTTTTGAGGAGATGCTCGACGCTCCTTGCAAGCACCATAGCGGCGCGAGGCCATCCACGCACATGCTTCGGCAGTGCGCCATCACCAAACACATCATGAGGGGCAACGTCCCTCCTCCTCCGGTCCCGGCTCCGGGAGCGGGGCAGCCGCCTCCACCGCTGCCCCGGCCAGCGGCGCGATGCGCGACGATGCCTGCCTGACCCAGAACGCAACCTACGTTGTCTTCACCAGCCTCGGTGATACGTCTCCAACGTATCTAAGAATTTTGATTGTTACATGCTATATTATCTACTGTTTTGGACATTATTGGGCTTTATTATCCACTTTTATATTATTTTTGGGACTAACCTATTAACCGGAGGCCCAGCCCAGAATTGCTGTTTTTTGCCTGTTTTAGGGTTTCAAAGAAAAGGAATATCAAATGGAGTCCAAACGGAATGAAACCTTCGGGAATGTGATTTTCTCACCGAATACAACTCGGGAGACTTGGACCCTACGTCAAGACAACTAACAGGAGGCCACGAGGTAGGGGGCGCGCCTACCCCCCCCAGGCGCGCCCTCCACCCTCGTGGGCCCCTGTTGCTCCACCGACGTACTTCTTCCTCCTATATATACCCACGTACCCCCAAACGATCAAGGCAGGAGCCAAAAACCTAATTCCACCGCCGCAACTTTCTATATCCACGAGATCCCATCTTGGGGCCTGTTCCGGAGCTCCGCCGGAGGGGGCATCGATCATGGAGGGCTTCTACATCAACACCCTAGCCCTCCGATGAAGTGTGAGTAGTTCGGGTACATAGTATCTTGATGGCTTCTTCTCTCTTTTTGGATCTCAATACAAAGTTCTCCCCTCTCTTGTGGAGATCTATTCGATGTAATCTTCTTTTTGCAGTGTGTTTGTTGAGACCGATGAATTGTGGGTTTATGATCAAGTCTATATATGAATAATATTCGAATCTTCTCTGAATTCTTTTATGTATGATTGGTTATCTTTGCAAGTCTCTTCGAATTATCAGTTTGGTTTGGCCTACTAGATTGATCTTTCTTGCAATGGGAGAAGTGCTTAGCGTTGGGTTCAATCTTGCGGTGTCCTTTCCCGGTGACAGTAAGGGCGGCAAGGCATGTATTTTATTATTGCCATCAAGGATAACAAGATGGGGTTTTCTTCATATTGCATGAGTTTATCCCTCTACATCATGTCATCTTGCTTAAGGCGTTACTCTGTTTTTAACTTAATACTCTAGATTCATGTTGGATAGCGGTCGACGAGTGGAGTAATAGTAGTAGATGCAGGCAGGAGTCGGTCTACTTGTCTCGGACGTGATGCCTATATACATGATCATACCTAGATATTCTCATAACTATGCTCAATTCTGTCAATTGCTCAACAGTAATTTGTTCACCCACCGTAGAATACTTATGCTCTCGAGAGAAGCCACAAGTGAAACCTATGGCCCCTGGGTCTATCTTTACCATATCAATCTCCTACTACTTTGTTATTTACTTTGCCTTTATTTTACTTTGCATCTTTATCATAAACATATCAAAAATATTATCTTATCATATCTATCAGATCTCACTCTCGTAAGTGGCCTTATAGGGACTGACAACCCCTATTTGCGTTGGTTGCGAGGATTTATTTGTTTTGTGCAGGTACGAGGGACTTGCGCATAGCCTCCTACTGGATTGATACCTTGGTTCTCAAAAACTGAGGGAAATACTTACGCTACTTTACTGCATCATCCCTTCCTCTTCGGGGAAAACCAACGCAGTGCTAAAAGAGGTAGCAAGAAGGATTTCTGGGGCCGTTGCCGGGGAGGTCTACGCAAAGTCAACATACCAAGTACCCATCACATACCCTTATCTCCCGCATTACATTATTTGCCATTTGCCTCTCATTTTCCTCTCCTCCCAATTCACCCTTGCCGTTTTATTCGCCCTCTCTCTCTATCCTCCCTCTCTTTCTCTATTTGCCTCTTTTTGCCTATTGCTTGTTTGCTTGTGTTACCATGTACCTTCCATTCGCTTGCATCTTTTAATCTATTAATATGGATCCCTTAAAGTGTTCTACTTGGATCATCTTTGATCCTTATGCGCTCGTGCTGAAACCCCAACTAGCCTAGTTGATGGGAAATTTTTAGATGAGCATGCTCATTTTGTGCGTCATCGTTTGTCTGAAAAAGGGAAGCTCTTATGGTATCATAAATAGTTTGCTATGATATGCTATGCTTGGAATCTTTCTGAAATTTGTGATTTTACTTGTTGCTCTAAGAACCCTAAAAAACACATTCCCTACCTATGTGAGTTCAATGATAATGAAATCTTATCTTCTTATGCAAAGGGTGTTTATAGTTACTATGATATCAAACAAATTGAAGAATTTGTCATTTTAAGGGTGCTCATGAAGTTGCTTCTTTGATTGAAAAGTATGATTTTACTCTCAATAAATCTGAAAATTCCGTCATACTTAAATATTGCAATGAAAACTTTGCTCATAATGTCTATGTCCAAGAATTTATTGAAAGAATGACCGCTTCTTTGGAAGAAGATAATGATATGCATGAATCTATAGATAATGATGATTCCGATGATTTGGTTGAAATATCCCTTGATGAACATGATGCTTGCTATTCTTGTGGCCATGATGCCAATATTTATGAAGATGAATTTGCTATAGTTCCTTATGTTAAACAGGAGATCGTTGCTATTGCACCCATACTTGATAGTTCCTTCGATGAAAAGCATGATTGCAATGATGTTATTATAAATTCTCTTAATGTCAATTGTGTTAATAATATGCAAAACCCTAAGCTTGGGGATGCTAGTTTTGCTATGACTACTATTTGTTGCAATGATCATGATTGGGGTGATTCTTCTTTTAATCTTGGAAATTTATTTAAGCTCCATGATGAATATGAGATTGATAATAGTGTTTGCAATATTATTGAAAGTGGGTTTGGAGAGGTCATGACTTTAGTTAATGTTAATCCCACTATTTTGGAAGAGTGTCAACTTTGCATGCATGTGGATCGTGTTGAAAATATTTTATGTGATAGCTATTTTGTTGAGTTTGATTATGATCCTACATGTAATTATTATGAGAGAGGAAAATATGGTGTTAGAAATTTTCATGTTACTAAATTACCTCTCGTTATGTTGAGATTGCTATTGTTTCTTTCCGCTTCCTTGCATATGCTAGTTTTTGCTTGCCTTGATAATTTGTTTGCCTATAAGATGCCGATGCATAGGAAGTATTTTAGACTTATATGTGTTTGTCACGTGTTTTATGATGCTCTCTTTGTGCTTCAATTCTTGTCTTTCATGTGAGCATCGTTGAAATCGTATGCCTAGCTAGGGGCGTTAAACGATAGCGCTTGTTGGGAGGCAACCCAATTTTATTTTTATTCCTTGCTTTTTACTCCTGTTTAGTAATAAATAATTTATTTAGCCTCTGTTTTGGTTGTGTTTTTTGTGATTAATTAGTGTTTGTGCCAATTAGAACCGTTGGGAAGACTTGGGGAAAGTCTTGTTGAACTTGCTGTAAAAAACAGAAACTTTAGCGCTCACAAGAACTGCTGTCATTTTTATTTGGAGAGTGATATTTAGTTAATTATTTTTGCAGATGATTAATAGATAAATTCCTCACGTCCAGCAATTTATTTTAGAATTTTTGGGGTTGCAGATCTTGCGCTATCTACATATTACTACAGACTATTCTGTTTTTGACAGATTCTGTTTTTCTTGTGTTGTTCGCTTATTTTGATGAATTTATGGCTAGTAAAATAGTTTATAAACCATAGAGAAGTTGGAATACAGTAGGTATAATACCAATATAAATAAATAATGAGTTCATTACAGTACCTTGAAGTGATCTTTTATTTTCTTTCGCTAAAGGAGCTCACGAGATTTTCTACTTTAAGTTTTGTGTTGTGAAGTTTTCAAGTTTTGGGTAAAGATTTGATGGATTATGGAACAAGGAGTGGCAAGAGCCTAAGATTGGGGATTCCCATGTCACCCCCAAGATAATCTAAAGACACCTAAAAGCCAAAGCTTGGGGATGCCCCGGAAGGCATCCCCTCCTTTCGTCTACTTATATCGGTAACTTTACTTGGAGCTATATTTTTATTCGCCACATGATATGTGTTTTGCTTGGAGCGTCTTGTATGATTTGAGTCTTTGCTTGTTAGTTTATCACGATCATCCTTGCTGTACACACCTTTTGAGAGAGCCATACATGATTTGGAATTTGTTAGAATACTCTATGTGCTTCGCTTATATCTTTTGAGTTATATAATTTTGCTCTAGTGCTTCACTTATATCTTTTAGAGCACGGTGGTGGATTTTTTTATAGAAACTATTGATCTCTCATGCTTCACTTAGATTATTTTAAGAGTCTTAATCGCATGGTAATTTGCTTAAAATCCTAATATGCTTGGTATGCAAGATTAATAATAAAACTTTCTTATGAGTGTGTTGAATACTAAGAGAAGTTTGATGCTTGATGATTGTTTTGAGATATGGAGGTAATAATATCAAAGTCGTGCTAGTTGAGTAGTTGTGAAATTGAGAAATACTTGTGTTGAGGTTTGCAAGTCCCGTAGCATGCACGTATGGTAAACGTTATGCAACAAATTTGAAACATGAGGTGTTATTTGATTGTCTTCCTTATGAGTGGCGGTCGGGGACGAGTGATGGTCTTTTCCTACCAATCTATCCCCCTAGGAGCATGCGCGTAGTACTGAGGTTTTTGATGACTTGTAGATTTTTGCAATAAGTATGTGAGTTCTTTATGACTAATGTTGAGTCCATGGATTATACGCACTCTCATCCTTCCATCCTTGCTAGCCTCTTCGGTACTGTGCATTTCCCTTTCTCACATTGAGAGTTGGTGCAAACTTCGCCGGTGCATCCAAACCCCGTGATATGATACGCTCTTTCACACATAAACCTCCTTATATCTTCCTCAAAACAGCCACCATACCTACCTATCATAGCATTTCCATAGCCATTCCGAGATATATTGCCATGCAACTTTCCATCATTCCGTTCATCATGACACATTCATCATTGTCATATTGCTTAGCATGGTCATGTGGTTGACATCGTATTTGTGGCAAAGCCACCGTTCATAATCTTTCATACATGTCACTCATGAATCATTGCACATCCCAATACACCGCCGAAGCATTCATATAGAGTCATCTTTTGTTCTAGTATCGAGTTGTAATAATTGAGTTATAAATAAATAGAAGTGTGATGATCATCATTTTCTAGAGCATTGTCCCAAGTGAGTAATAAATAAATAAAAAAGAGAAAGGCCATAAAAAGAGAAGGCCCAAAAAAGGGAGAAAAAGAGAAAAAGAAAAAAAAAGAGAAAAAGAGAGAAGGGACAATGTTACTATCCTTTGCCACACTTGTGCTTCAAAGTAGCACCGTAATCTTCATGATAGAGAGTCTCTTATTTTGTCACTTTCATATACTAGTGGGAATTTGTTCATTATAGAACTTGGCTTGTATATTCCAACAATGGGCCTCCTCAAGTGCCCTAGGTCTTCGTGAGCAAGCAAGTTGGATGCACACCCACTAGTTTCTTTTGTTGAGTTTTCATACATTTATAGCTCTAGTACATCCATTGCATGGCAATCCCTACTCCTTGCATTAATATCAATCGGTGGGCATCTCCATAGCCCATTGATTAGCCTCGTTGATGTGAGACTTTCTCCTTTTTTGTCTTCTCCACATAACCCCCCTCATTATATTCTATTCCACCTATAGTGCTATGTCCATGGCTCGCGCTCATATATTGCGTGAGAGTTTATAGGTTTGAGATTACTAAAGTATGAAACAATTGCTTGGCTTGTCATCGGGGTTGTGCATGATGATAACATTCTTGTGTGACGAAAATGAAACATGACTAAACCATATGATTTTGTAGGGATGAACTTTCTTTGGCCATGTTATTTTGAGAAGACATAATTGCTTAGTTAGTATGCTTGAAGTATTATCATTTTTATGTCAATATGAACTTTTGTCTTGAATCTTTCGGACCTGAATATTCATACCACAATTAAGAAGAATTACACTAAAATTATGCCAAGTAGCACTCCGCATCAAAAATTCTGTTTTTATCATTTACCTACTCGAGGACGAGCAGGAATTAAGCTTGGGGATGCTTGATACGTCTCCAACATATCTATAATTTTTGATTGCTCCATGCTATATTATCTACTGTTTTGGACATTATTGGGCTTTATTATCCACTTTTATATTATTTTTGGGACTAACCTATTAACCGGAGGCCCAGCCCAGAATTGCTGTTTTTTGCCTGCTTTAGGGTTTCGAAGAAAAGGAATATCAAACGGAGTCCAAACGGAATGAAACCTTCGGGAACGTGATTTTCTCACCGAATACAACTCAGGAGACTTGGACCCTACGTCAAGACAACTAACAGGAGGCCACGAGGTAGGGGGCGCGCCTACCCCCCAGGCGCGCCCTCCACCCTCGTGGGCCCCCTGTTGCTCCACTGATGTACTTCTTCCTCCTATATATACCCACATACCCCCAAACGATCGAGGCAGGAGCCAAAAACCTAATTCCACTGCCGCAACTTTCTGTATCCACGAGATCCCATCTTGGGGCCTGTTCCGGAGCTCCGCCGGAGGGGGCATCGATCACGGAGGGCTTCTACATCAACACCCTAGCCCTCCGATGAAGTGTGAGTAGTTTACCTCGGACCTATGGGTCCATAGTTAGTAGCTTGATGGCTTCTTCTCTCTTTTTGGATCTCAATACAAAGTTCTCCCCCTCTCTTGTGGAGATCTATTTGATGTAATCTTCTTTTTGTGGTGTGTTTGTTGAGACTGATGAATTGTGGGTTTATGATCAAGTCTATCTACGAATAATATTTGAATCTTCTCTGAATTCTTTTATGTATGATTGGTTATCTTTGCAAGTCTCTTCGAATTATCAGTTTGGTTTGGCCTACTAGATTGATCTTTCTTGCAATGGGAGAAGTGCTTAGCTTTGGGTTCAATCTTGCGGTGTCCTTTCCCGGTGAGAGTAAGGGCAGCAAGGCACATATTGTATTGTTGCCATCGAGGATAACAAGATGGGGTTTTCTTGATATTGCATGAGTTTATCCCTCTACATCATGTCATCTTGCTTAAGGCGTTACTCTGTTTTTAACTTAATACTCTAGATGCATGCCGGATAGCGGTCGATGAGTGGAGTAATAGTAGTAGATGCAGGCAGGAGTCGGTCTACTTGTCTCGGACGTGATGCCATGATCATACCTAGATATTCTCATAACTATGCTCAATTCTGTCAATTGCTCAACAGTAATTTGTTCACCCACCGTAGAATACTTATGCTCTCGAGAGAAGCCACAAGTGAAACCTATGGCCCCCTGAGTCTATCTTGATCATATCAATCTCCTACTACTTTGTTATTTACTTTGCCTTTATTTTACTTTGCATCTTTATCATAAAAATACAAAAAATATTATCTTATCATATCTATCAGATCTCACTCTAGTAAGTGGCCTTATAGGGACTGACAACCCCTATTTGCGTTGGTTGCGAGGATTTATTTGTTTTGTGCAGGTACGAGGGACTCGCGCGTAGCCTCCTACTAGATTGATACCTTGGTTCTCAAAAACTGAGGGAAATACTTACGCTACTTTACTTCATCATCCCTTCCTCTTCGGGGAAAACCAATGCAGTGCTAAAAGAGGTAGCACTCTGCGACGACAAGCGCAGCGAGCGCCTCCTTAAGTAGGAGGTGAACACCGTCATCCCGGCCAAGATGGAGTGCATGCACTGGTCAGAGCGCCCAGTCACCTGGACTCGGGAGGACCACCCGGTCATCATGCCGAACCCAGGTGGTTACGCCCTCGCCCTCGATCCCACCATCGTCATGCCTCGGTGCACGTGCAAGTTTTCCCAGGTTCTCACCGACGGCGGCAGCAACATCAACATCCTCTACCACGACACCATGACCAAGCTTGTCCTCGAGGCCAAGGATCTGGAGCCGACCCGGACGGTCTTCCACGACATCATTCACGGCCTCTCCTGCTCCCCGATTTGCCGAATCCGGCTCGACGTCATAGCAGCCACTTCCGACGCGAGCCGATCTGGTTCGAGGTGGTGGACTTGTCCAGCGCGTATCATGCGCTGCTGGGCCAGCCCGCGCTCGCCAAATTCATGGCGGTTCCCCACTACGCCTACCTGAATATAAAGCTGCTGGGTCCGAAGGGCCTCATCACCATCACCGCGCGACTACCGCATGTCCATAGAGTGCGCCCGAGACGGTGCCAAGCTGGCCGAGTCGCTGGTCATAGCCGAGGAGCGGCGCCGGCTCGACCGAATCATCGCCTTGGCCCAAGAAGCGTCGGCCGCACCCGTCCCGGCCGAGGACCCGGCCAGCGAGGCCTCGTTCAAGCCCTCCAAGGAGACCAAGAAAGTGAAGCTAAACCCGGAAGACCCCAGCCGCAGCAAGTACGTTGTCGTGGGCACCCGCCTCAACAACAAATAGGAAGGCGAGCTCGTCGACTTCCTCCGTGAGAATCGGGATATTTTCGCATGGACCCCAAAGGACATGCCAGGTATCCCGAGGAAGTACGTCGAGCACAAACTCAACGTTCGCAAGGACTCCAAGCCCGTCCGTCAACCCCTGCGACGTTTTTCTGAAGAGAAGAGAAGGACCATCGGTGAAGAGGTCGCCAAGCCTTTTGCGGCCGGCTTCATCATGGAAGTGTTTCACCCCGAGTGGCTGGCCAACCCAGTCCTCGTCCTGAAGAAGAACAAGACCTGGCGCATGTGTATCGACTACACCAACCTGAACAAGGCCTGCCCCAAAGACCCGTTCGCCCTCCCGCGGATCGATCAAGTCATCGACTCCACCGCCGGGTGTGAGCTCATGTCCTTCCTAGATGCTTACTCCGGCTATCATCAGATCAAGCTGGACCCGGCCGACGCCCTTAAGACGTCCTTCATCATGCCCTTTGGGGCGTATGATAACCCACAAGTATAGGAGATCACAACAGTTTTTGAGGGTAGAGTATTCAACCCAAATTTATTGATTCGACACAAGGGGAGCCAAAAAATATTCTCAAGTATTAGCAGCTGAGTTGTCAATTCAACCACACCTGGATAACTTAATATCTGCAACAAGGTATTTAGTAGCAAGGTAATATGATAGTAGTGGTAACGTGGCAAAAGTAACGGTAGCAGTTTTGGTTTTATAGTGATTGTAATAGTAGCAACGGAAAAGTAATTAAACGAAGAAAATATATGAAAAGCTTGTAGGCAATGGACCAGTGATGGATAATTATGTTGGATGCGATGTGGCACCCCGGCTCAGAGCGACCGGTTTACCTTGCATTGCCAGCCCAGAGACCATGTCTTCTGGCAACATACAACATCTTGGTACAGAAAACAACTGCTTTATTGATGCTAGCGGCTCAAAGTTTACATTACAACAGGTAGCGAGGCCAAGCGGCACACCCGGTGCGGCTGAACAATATGTACATTATTTAGTGAACATAAAGGGGCCTCGATCATAACAACTACGCGGCAGCGAAACAACATCGTAGCGGAACTCCATAGCACAAGGACACCGATGTGGACACGATCTAGACTCACGCGTCACACCTTTCCACGGGACTTTCCTGAAATCTGGCATGACACGCTAGGTCAGTACATTGAATGTACTTGCAAGCTCACAACAAGCATAAACATAATGACAAACAATATCATGATAATTAACCAATTATTAGTAATGCAACATGTAACCAACATGTTGTGATCACGCTCTTATGAGAACAGTCCCTCGGACTAGCTTACCAATGGTGATCGCTTCTGGATCACAAATGTACCAACCACGTGATCTTAGCTATGGATACCTTGTGATCATTCCGGCGACCACAACCACGACCAATATTTGGTCTCAAACAGTGATCCTTCCGGTGATCACAACCACGACCAACACTTGGTCTCAACCAACAGGATGACCTTCCCACCATCCTCAACAGTGCAAAGTTCATGACTTAGTGTGCAAGATTAATTAAATGTTGACCCATGGTGTGACCTACTTTTGAGGTGTCTGTAACCGTGGACTCGGCTATCGATAGATTAATACACTCCGCAGAGGTAGCACACTGTACCCACACCACGAAACCCATGGCTGGACCAACGGCATTCCGACGAAACCCCTCCATTGCAATGACACTCTCTCGGCCACTCCGATCCACTCCGAACTGGGCTAGTCCTGGGTGGCCCTGTGTCTACCAAAGACACAATGACCACCGTCGTGGCCAAACGTCCCTCACGGGGACCGGTACCAAAAATCTCAACAACGGGCACCTAAGGTTAAGTCTACTTACCGGGCCAGGGTACCGCACACCCATAACCTTCCCTAGTTGTAGGCATCGACCAGAGGCATGACAACGGACCGAATAAAGGCCTTCCCATACAGGCAAATGTGGTTGCACTGGGAAAAACTCGATTCAGTGGCACCATGACCCGGTCAACGATATATTCAAGTTGTATTATTATCAGGTTCAACTTAAATTGAAAATAACCGGTGTCATAGTATGCCATGTAGTGCAACAATACCATATGCATCACATATTCATGGAAAAGACTGAGTCAACTATTTTCACACTAAGCAAAACCATCAACAACTCTTGACACTCCTCTGGTCAAGATTAAACCTCACATTAAACAAAATCTATTCTAACAAGTTTTACCATTTTTCTTATGCAAGAAAAATAACTTCAATTAATTACTTAAATCCATAACCATATTATTTCTTTCATAGCAAAAATTAATTCTAGTTTCTTTATCAACTTAGTTAGCTCTAAACTTTCTGTAACACAAGCATATTAACTTGAACAAGCTCTTAACAGAATATAAATAACACAACAATAATCTATATGCATGGATTAAATCATTCACTCAAGTAGAAAAAATCAAAAATATTGCAATGGCACCATGAAAATGTTGTTGTGGCTTGCCTTGGTGCAGATGAGGCTCACAAGCCCTCTGGTGATCCTCAAGACAAGCATCACTCTCTGAAAATAATTTTAAACACAAAAAGAAAACATCAAGAACCCTTCTGAAAATCACCAGAAAATCTAGACAGCAGGGAAAAATCCCATTTTTTGGTGGGCTGCTAGATTTCTTTACAAAGAACACAATGCAAAAAGAATCAATTCATTTGGACTTATGGTTGAAGAGTTATAGCTGTTTGAATCTCTCTGGATATAACTGAAATTTGAATTTAAATTAAAATAGACTGGGGGCGACGTCAAAGGCGTAAAGCCTCGGGGCGCCACCACTCGTACCAGTTCGCGCGCGTACTGAGTGGCTGACTAGCGAGCCCCACTAGTCAGGTGAGGGGGAGAGGGAGAAGGAAACAGAGGAGGTCACGACTTCGCCGGAGCTTACACCGGCGACAAGGGCTCCTTGGCCAAAACGAGAGGGAGGGATCGAGAGAGGGGATGGAGGCGCACCTGCCCATACGCGTAGCATAGCTAGGGGTGGTCAGACGGCGTTGGAATCGACCTCGCAAGCGGAGGCAAAGAGCGGAGGTCGTTGGAGACGAAGATGACGGCGAACAGCGGCGACTCCAGGGGCTCCAACTAGGCGGAACAGCACCACCGGGAGGCCCTGGAAAGGTTGCCCATGTTGGGGAACGTAGCAGAAATTCAAAATTTTCCTACGTGTCACCAAGATCTATCTATGGAGAGACTAGCAACGAGGGGAAGGAGAGTGCATCTACATACCCTTGTAGATCGCTAAGCGGAAGCGTTCAAGTGAACGGGGTTGATGGAGTCGTACTCGTCGTGATCCAAATCACCAGAGATCCTAGTGCCGAACGGACGGCACCTCTGCGTTCAACACACGTACAGCCCGGTGACGTCTCCCATGCCTTGATCCAGCAAGGAGAGAGGGAGAGGTCGAGGAAGACTCCATCCAGCAGCAGCACAACGGCGTGGTGGTGATGGAGGAGCGTGGCAATCCTGCAGGGCTTCGCCAAGCACCGCGAGATATGAGGAGAAAGAGAGGGAGGGCTGTACCAACAGGCAGAGATCAGATCACGTGTTATGGGCAGCCCCAGGCCTCACTATATATAGGGGAGAGGGAGGAGGGTGCGCCCCCTCTAGGGTTCCCACCCCTAGGGGGGCGGCAGCCCTAGATGGGAAAGGGGAGGCGGCCAAGAGGGGGAGAGAGGGGGCGCCCCCTAGGGTGGGCCTTAGGCCCATCTAAGCCTAGGGTTTCCCCTCTCTCCTCCTTTGCTGCGCCTTGGGCCTTGTGGGAGGCGCACCAACCCACTTAGGGGCTGGTCCCTCACCACCCTTGGCCCGTGCAAGCCTCCGGGGCATGTGGCCCCACTTGGTGGACCCCCGGGACCCTCCCGGTGGTCCCGGTACGTTACCGATAAACCCCGAAACTCTTCCGGTGACCAAAACAGGACTTCCCATATATAAATCTTTACCTCCGGACCATTCCGGAACTCCTCGTGACGTCCGGGATCTCATCCGGGACTCCGAACAATATTCGGTAACCACATACAAACTTCCTTTATAGCCCTAGCGTTATCGAACCTTAAGTGTGTAGACCCTACGGGTTCGGGAACCATGCAGACATGACCGAGACACCTCTCCGGCCAATAACCAACAGCGGTATCTGGATACCCATGTTGGCTCCCACATGTTCCACGATGATCTCATCGGATGAACCACGATGTCAAGGACTTAATCAATCCCGTATACAATTCCCTTTGTCTAGCGGTATTGTACTTGCCCGAGATTCGATCGTCGGTATCCCTATACCTTGTTCAATCTCGTTACCGGCAAGTCTCTTTACTCGTTCCATAACACATCATCCCGTGATCAACTCCTTGATCACATTGTGCACATTATGATGATGTCCTACCGAGTGGGCCCAGAGATACCTCTCCGCTTACACGGAGTGACAAATCCCAGTCTCGATTCGTGCCAACCCAACAGACACTTTCGGAGATACCTGTAGTGCACCTTTATAGTCACCCAGTTACGTTGTGACGTTTGGTACACCCAAAGCATTCCTACGGTATCCGGGAGTTGCACAATCTCATGGTCTAAGGAAATGATACTTGACATTAGAAAAGCTTTAGCATACGAACTACACGATCTTTGTGCTAGGCTTAGGATTGGGTCTTGTCCATCACATCATTCTCCTAATGATGTGATCCCGTTATCAATGACATCCAATGTCCATGGTCAGGAAACCGTAACCATCTATTGATCAACGAGCTAGTCAACTAGAGGCTTACTAGGGACATGGTGTTGTCTATGTATCCACACATGTATCTGAGTTTCCTATCAATACAATTATAGCATGGATAATAAACGATTATCATGAACAAGGAAATATAATAATAACTAATTTATTATTGCCTCTAGGGCATATTTCCAACAGTCTCCCACTTGCACTAGAGTCAATAATCTAGTTCACATCGCGATGTGATTAACACTCACAGGTCACATCGCCATGTAACCAACATCCAAAGAGTTTACTAGAGTCAATAATCTAGTTCACATCACTATGTGATTAACACTCAATGAGTTCTGGGTTTGATCATGTTGCTTGTGAGAGAGGTTTTAATCAATGGGTCTAAACCTTTCAGATCCGTGAGTGCTTTACAAATCTTTATGTCATCTCCTAGATGCAGCTACCACGCTCTATTTGGAGCCATTTCAAATAACTGTTCTACTTGGAGTTATTCTAAATTGTTGCTCCATTATATGTATCCGGTATCTCTACTCAGAGCTATCCGGATAGGTGTTAAGCTTGCATCGTCGTAACTCTTTACGTCGAACTCTTTATCACCTCCATAACCTAGAAAATTCCTTAGTCCACTAGTTACTAAGGATAACTTTGATCGCTGTACTATGATCCATTCTTGGATCACTCTTGTACCCCTTGACTGACTCATGGCAAGTCACACTTCAGGTGCGGTACACAACATAGCATACTGTAGAGCCTATGTCTTAAGCATAGGGGACGACCTTCGTCCTTTCTCTCTATTCTGCCGTGGTCGAGCTTTAAGTCTTAACTTCATACCTTACAACTCAGGCAAGAACTCCTTCTTTGACTGATCCATCTTGAACACCTTCAAGATCATGTCAAGGTATGTGCTCATTTGAAAGTACCATTAAGCATTTTGATCTATCCTTATAGATCTTGATGCTCAATGCTCAAGTAGCTTAATCCAGGCTTTCCATTGAAAAACACTTTCCAAATAACCCTATATGCTTTCCAGAAATTCTACGTCATTTTTGATTAACAATATGTCAACAACATATACTCATCAGAAATTTTATAGTGCTCCCACTCACTTCTTTGGAAATACAAGTTTCTCATAAACTTTGTATAAACCCAAAAACTTTGATCATCTCATCAAAGCATACCTTCCAACTCTGAGATGTCTACTCCAGTCCTTAGAAGGATTTCTAGAGCTTTGCATACTTGTTAGCATCTTTCAGGATTGTTAAAACCTTCTGGTTGTATCACATACAACCTTTCCTCAAGAAAATCACGAGGAAACAATATTTTGACATCCTATCTGCAAGATTTCATAAATAATGCAGTACCTGCTAATATAATTCTAACAGACTCTTAGCATCACTACGAGTGAGAAAGTCTCATCGTAGTCAACTCCTTGAACTTGTCGGAAAACATCTTAACGACAAGTCAAGCTTTCTTAATGGTGACATTTACCATCATTGTCCGTCTTCCTTTTAAAATCCATCTGTACCTAACAGCCTTACGACCATCAAGTAGTTCTTCCAAAGTCTACACTTTGTTTTCATATATGGATCCTCTCTCGGATTTTATGGCCTCGAGCCATTTATCGGAATCCGGGCCCACCATCGCTTCTCCATAGCTCGTAGGTTCATTGTTGTCTAGCAACATGACTTCCAAGACAGGATCACGTACCATTCTGAAGTAGTACGCATCCTTGTCATCCCACGAGGTTTGGTAGTGACTTGATCTGAAGTTTCATGATCACTATCATAAGCTTCCACTTCAATTGGTTTAGGTGCCACATGAACAACTTCCTGTGCCCTGCCACACACTAGTTGAAGAGACGGTTCAATAACCTCATCAAGTCTCCACCATCCTCCCACTCAATTCTTTCGAGAGAAACTTTTCCTCGAGAAAGGACCCGATTCTAGAAACAATCCCTTATTGCTTTCGGATCTGAGACAGGAGGTATACCCAACTGTTTTGGGTGTCCTATGAAGATGCATTTATCCGCTTTGGGTTCAAGCTTATCAGCCTGGAACTTTTTCACACAAGCGTCGCAGCCCCAAACTTTTAAGAAATGACAGCTTAGGTTTCTCTAAACCATAGTTCATACGGTGTCATCTCATCGGAATTATGTGGTGCCCTATTTAAAGTGAATGTGGTTGTCTCTAATGCCTAACCCATAAACTATTATGGTAATTCGATAAGAGACATCATGGTATGCATCATATCCAATAGGGTGCAGTTATGATGTTCGGACACACCATCACACTTTGGTGTTCCAGGCTGTATTAGTTGTGAAACAATTTCCACAATGTCTTAATTCTGTGCCAAACTCGTAATTCAGATATTCATCTCTATGATCATATCATAGATATTTTATCCTCTTGTCACGATGATCTTTTAACTTCACCCTGAAATTACTTAAACCTTTCAATAATTCAGACTCGTGATTCATCAAGTAAATATACTCAACATCTACTCAAATCATCCATGAAGTAAGAACATAACGATATCCACTACATGCCTCAGCACTCATTGGACTGCACACATCAAAATGTATTACTTCCAACAAGTTGCTTTCTAGTTCCATTTTACTGAAAACGAGGCTTTCAGTCATCTTGCCCATGTGGTATGATTTGCATGTCTCAAGTGATTCAAAATCAAGTGAGTCCAAACGGTCCATTTGCATGGAGTTTCTTCATGCATATACACCAATAGACATGGTTCGCATGCCTCAAACTTTTCAAAAACGAGTGAGCCCAAAGATTCATCAACATGGAGCTTCTTCATGCGTTTTATACCGATATGACTTACGTGGCAGTGCCACAAGTAGGTGGTACTATCATTACTATCTTTTGGCATGAACATGTGTATCACTACGATCGAGATTCAATAAACCATTCATTTTAGGTGTAAGACCATTGAAGGTATTATTCAAATAAACAGAGTAACCATTATTCTCTTTAAATGAATAACCGTATTGCGATAGACATAATCCAATCATGTCTATGCTCAATGCAAACACCAATCTCGATGGTAGAGGGAGCGTGCGATGCTTGATCATATCAACATTGGAAATACTTCCAACACATATCGTCAGCTCACCTTTAGCTAGTCTCCGTTTATTCTGTAGCTTTTATTTCTAGTTACTAACACTTAGCAACCGAACCGGTATCTAATACCCTGGTGCTACTAGGAGTACTAGTAAAGTACACATCAACACAATGTATATCCAATATACTTCTATCGACCTTGCCAGCCTTCTCATCTACCAAGTATCTAGGGTAATTCTGCTCCAGTGGCTGTTCCCCTTATTACAGAAGCACTTAGTCTCGGGTTTGGGTTCAACCTTGGGTTTCTTCACTAGAGCAGCAGCTGAATTGCTGTTTCATGAAGTATCCCTTCGTGCCCTTGCCCTTCTTGAAACTAGTGGTTTCACCAACCATCAACAATTGATGCTCCTTGATTTCTACTTTTGTGGTGTCAAACATCGCGAATATCTCAAGGATCATCATATATGTCCCTGATATATTATAGTTCATCACGAAGCTCAAGCAGCTTGGTGGTAATGACTTCGGAGAACCATCACTATTTCATCTGGAAGATCAACTCCCACTCGATTCAAGCGATTGTTGTACTCAGAAAATCTGAGCACAAGTTCAACAATTGAGCTTTTCTCCCTTAGTTTGCAGGCTAAGAAAATCGTCAGAGGTCTTATACCTCTTGACGTGGGCACGAGCCTGAAATCCCAATTCCAGTCCTCAAAACATCTCATATGTTTCGCAACGTTTCAAAAACGTTTTCGGTGCCTCAATTCTAAACCGTTTAACTGAACTATCACGTAGTTATCAAAATGTGTATGTCAGATGTTCGCAACATCCACAGACGACGTTCGAGGTTCAGCACACTGAGCGGTGCATTAAGGACATAAGCCTTCTATGAAGCAATGAGGACAATCCTCAGTTTACGGACCTAGTCCGCATAATTGCTACTATCAACTTTCAACTACATTTTTCTCTAGGAACATATCTAAACAGTAGAACTGAAGCGCGAGCTACGACATAATTTGCGAAGCCCCTTTTTGACTATGTTCAGGATAGTTAAGTTCATCTTATGAACTCCCACTCAGATAGACATCCCTCTAGTCATCGAAGTGATTACATGATCCGAGTCAACTAGGCCGTGTCCGATCATCACGTGAGACGGATTAGTCATCATCGGTGAACATCTTCATGTTGATCGTATCTACCATACGACTCATGCTCGACCTTTCGGTCTCTTGTGTTCCGAGGCCATGTCTGTACATGCTAGGCTCTTCAAGTTAACCCTAAGTGTTTTGCATGTGTAAAACTGTCTTACACCCGTTGTATGTGAACGTAAGGATCTATCACACCCGATCATCACGTGGTGTTTCGAAACGACGAACTTTAGCAACGGTGCACAGTTAGGGGAGAACACATTCTTGAAATTGTAATGAGGGATCATCTTATTTACTACCGTCGTTCTAAGCAAATAAGATGTATAAACATGATAAACATCACATGCAATCAAATAATAGTGACATGATATGGCCAATATCATATAGCTCCTTTGACCTCCATCTTGGGGCTCCATGATCATCTTGTCACCGGCATGACACCATGATCTCCATCATCATGATCTCCATCAGCGTGTCTTCTTGAAGTTGTCTCGCCATCTATTACTTCTACTACTATGGCTAACGCTTTAGCAATAAAGTAAAGTAATTACATGACGTTTAAGTTGACACGCAGGTCATAAATAAATAAAGACAACTCCTATGGCTCCTGCCGGTTGTCATACTCATCGACATGCAAGTCGTGATACCTATTACAAGAACATGATCAATCGCATACATCACATATATCATTTATCACATCCTTTTGGCCATATCACATCACATAGCATACCCTGCAAAAACAAGTTGGACGTCCTCTAATTGTTGTTTGCATGTTTTACGTGGCTGCTATGGGTTTCTAGCAAGAACGTTTCTTACCTACGCAAAAACCACAACGTGATATGCCAATTGCTATTTACCCTTCATAAGGACCCTTTTCATCGAATCCGATCCGACTAAAGTGGGAGAGACAGACACCCGCCAGCCACCTTATGCAACTAGTGCATGTTTGTCGGTGGAACCGGTCTCACGTAAGCATACGTGTAAGGTTGGTCCGGGCCGCTTCATCCCAGAATGCCGCCGAATCAAGATTGGACTAGTAACGGTAAGCATATTGAACAAAATCAACGCCCGCAACTACTTTGTGTTCTACTCGTGCATAGTAACTACGCATAGACCTAGCTCATGATGCCACTCTTGGGGAACATAGCAGAAATTCAAAATTTTCCTACGTGTCACCAAGATCTATCTATGGAGAGACTAGCAACGAGGGGAAGAAGAGTGCATCTACATACCCTTGTAGATCGCTAAGCGGAAGCGTTCAAGTGAACGGGGTTGATGGAGTCATACTCGTCGTGATCCAAATCACCGGAGATCCTAGTGCCGAACGGACGGCACCTCCGCGTTCAACACACGTACAGCCCGATGACGTCTCCCATGCCTTGATCCAGCAAGGAGAGAGGGAGAGGTCGAGGAAGACTCCATCCAGCAGCAGCACAACGGCGTGGTGGTGATGGAGGAGCGTGGCAATCCTGCAGGGCTTCGCCAAGCACCGCGAGATATGAGGAGAAAGAGAGGGAGGGCTGTACCAACAGGCAGAGATCAGATCACGTGTTATGGGCAGCCCCAGGCCTCACTATATATAGGGGAGAGGGAGGAGGGTGCGCCCCCTCTAGGGTTCCCACCCCTAGGGGGGCGGCAGCCCTAGATGGGAAAGGGGAGGCGGCCAAGAGGGGGAGAGAGGGGGCGCCCCCTAGGGTGGGCCTTAGGCCCATCTAAGCCTAGGGTTTCCCCTCTCTCCTCCTTTGCTGCGCCTTGGGCCTTGTGGGAGGCGCACCAGCCCACTTAGGGTCTGGTCCCTCACCACCCTTGGCCCATGCAAGCCTCCGGGGCATGTGGCCCCACTTGGTGGACCCCCGGGACCCTCCCGGTGGTCCCGGTACGTTACCGATAAACCCCGAAACTCTTCCGGTGACCAAAACAGGACTTCCCATATATAAATCTTTACCTTCGGACCATTCCGGAACTCCTCGTGACGTCCGAGATCTCATCCGGGACTCCGAACAACATTCGGTAATCACATACAAACTTCCTTTATAACCCTAGCGTTATCGAACCTTAAGTGTGTACACCCTACGGGTTCGGGAACCATGCAGACATGACCGAGACACCTCTCCGGCCAATAACCAATAGCGGGATCTGGATACCCATGTTGGCTCCCACATGTTCCACGATGATCTCATCGGATGAACCACGATGTCAAGGACTTAATCAATCCCGTATATAATTCCCTTTGTCTAGCGGTATTGTACTTGCCCGAGATTCGATCGTCGGTATCCCTATACCTTGTTCAATCTCGTTACCGGCAAGTCTCTTTACTCGTTCCGTGACACATCATCCCGTGATCAACTCCTTGATCACATTGTGCACATTATGATGATGTCCTACCGAGTGGGCCCAGAGATACCTCTCCGCTTACACGGAGTGACAAATCCCAGTCTCGATTCGTGCCAACCCAACAGACACTTTCGGAGATACCTGTAGTGCACCTTTATAGTCACCCAGTTACGTTGTGACGTTTGGTACACCCAAAGCATTCCTACGGTATCCGGGAGTTGCACAATCTCATGGTCTAAGGAAATGGTACTTGACATTTGAAAAGCTTTAGCGTACGAACTACACGATCTTTGTGCTAGGCTTAGGATTGGGTCTTGTCCATCACATCATTCTCCTAATGATGTGATCCCGTTATCAATGACATCCAATGTCCATGGTCAGGAAACCGTAACCATCTATTGATCAACGAGCCAGTCAACTAGAGGCTTACTAGGGACATGGTGTTGTCTATGTATCCACACATGTATCTGAGTTTCCTATCAATACAATTATAGCATGGATAATAAACGATTATCATGAACAAGGAAATATAATAATAACTAATTTATTATTGCCTCTAGGGCATATTTCCAACAGCCCAGGCCTGGGAGGGGCTGGAGCTACCATGACAACCCGAGAGGATCACCGGCGAGCTCGAGCTCGGGGACGGCGGCCCGCAGCCTCCCCGGCTGGGCTACGGTTCTCTACGATGTTGTGGGGTGTGTGAGAGTGGAGGATGGTGCTCGAGGAGGCTGGGGGTGGCTCCATTT
>NC_041392.1:163812696-163854987 GCF_002162155.2 Triticum dicoccoides
GAGAAGGCGACGCAGCTCACGCCCGGACACACCTGGACACGATGCCTGGCGACGAGCGGCGTCAGTGAGAGGGGGAGAAGGTGACGCAGCTCACGGGGGGACTGTGGGTGAATGGGGACGAGCACAGGATCGAGGAGAAGGCGACAAGAACAATGCACACCGCACTGTTACGTTGGCCGGACCGTGCCCATGCTCGCTGCGGCGAGCTCCGGCGTCGGCGAGTGCCAGGGGAGAGTTAAGGGGGTTTGGACGAAGATGGTGGCGAGGTTTGGCATGCTTTGGCAGTCAGGGAAGCGAGCACACGCGAAACAGAGCGCTTGGCAGCACCCAGAGCGTGTCGACACGTAGGCTGGCATCGTGTACATGTGTGGTCACCGCGTGAACTTTGCTCTCAGGCTGACCTATGTCCGAAGTTCATGTATGGCTTGTTGTTCGTGGTAGTTTTGAAGATTACCACGATTTGGTTTGGACCCAGACGCAGTAGAAAAGATTTCACAAGCCAAGTAAGTTTCTGATCAGTAACTTTGAGAGTTTACTGAGGTCAAATGGCTGGGAATTTGGGGCTGGGTTTTGGAGGCTAGCAATCATCTACTAAGGTGATGATGCACAAGAAAAATCAACCTCATTGGAGCAAGTAAAATGGTAGTTGTTGTAGAAACCACCATTTTTGTCTAGAACAGAAAATATTTTCTGTAGCAAAAATATTCCAAAAAGTGGTGCAATATTTTTGCTCAGGAAGGTTCCCTAGGGTTCAAAGAATATTTGTGAATTTTCTCAGATTTTTGTGGGCAAGAAAAAGTGGGGTTGCTTTGGAGCACATTAATCTAGCTAGGGTTTAAGAGAAGGAAATGAATATTTTTCATTAAAGAAAAATATTCCAACTATTATTATGAGGTGAACCAGAGAGGAAATGATGATTAGGGAGGGAGATGAGGCATTTGGGTGAAAGCCAAGGGTACCCAAGTGTTTAAGTCCACATGAAAAGATTCAAAAACTCCAAATTTCAAAATCGATTCAAATGAAAATCAGGCAAATAAAAGAGGGCAAAAACCGGGCTGTCACAAACCTCCCCCACTTAGAATGAATCTCGTCCTCGAGATTCGGTTGCTTGGGAAACCCATTCAGGATAATGTGCCCTTAGAAATTCTTCTCGTTCCCAAGTTGACTCTGACTCGGTGTGATGCTCCCACTGGACTTTGTAGAACTTCCTCACTTTACTGCGAGTGACCCTTTCCATCTGATCCAAAAATTTGACCGGCCTCTCTTTGTATGTTAAATCCTTTGCCAACCCTATTTCTGCCATAGCAGTCCTCTTCTCAGGCGGTGATATGCATCCCCTCAACTATGAGACATGAAACACGTTGTGCAAGCCTGACAATTCTGGGGGTAGTTCCAACTGATAAGCAACAGTACCCACTCGGGACATGACTGGAAATGGACCAATAAATCTAGGTGCCAACTTTCCACGAGTCTGAAATCTCTTGACTCCTTCCATAGGAGTGACTTGGAGGTATACATGTTCTCCGGGTTCAAAACTGATCTATTAGTGCTTTGCATCATAATAACTCTTCTGTCGAGATTTGGCCAATTGCAATCTATCTCTGATTTCCCTAACTTGTTTCTCAGCTTCCATCATGAGATCTGTTCCAAAAATGCGGCTATCCCCAGTTTGAGACCAATTTAGAGGAGTGTGGCACTTACGGCCATACAAAGCCTCGTACGGTGACATCTTTAGACTAGTCTGGAAGCTGTTGTTATAAGAGAACTCGGCATACGGCAGACAGTCTTCCCATTTAGATCCTTGGGCCAAAGCACAGGCTCGCAGCATATCTTCGAGTATTTGGTTTACCCGCTCTATCTGTCCATCAGTCCGAGGATGATAAGCGGTACTGTATTTTAGCGCTGTCACCAAGGCTTGATGGAGACGTGACCAAAAAGCGGAGGTAAAAAGTGAACCTCGGCCAGAAGTGATGGTTCGAGGTACTCCATGTAGACTGACTATCCTGGATACATACAGCTGTGCGAGTTGGTCTGCTCGATATGTGGTTCTGATCGGGATAAAGTGAGCAACCTTGGTTAAGGTGTCCACTATGACCCAGATTGCATCATTGCCTCGCTGAGCCTTGGGCAGTCATGTTATGAAATCCATGCAGACATCATCCCATTTCCATTATGAGACTGGCAGTGGTTGGAGAAGTCCGGCTGGCTTCTGATGCTCTGCCTTTACCTTGTTGCATATGTCGCAGCATGCCACAAATAGGAAATGGTCTTCTTCATTCCATCCCACCAAAGTATTTGTCGGAGGTGTTCATACATTTTTGTACCTCCCAGGTGAATGGAATACGAAGATTCGTGTGCTTCAGACAGGATTTTCTGCTTTAAATCTGCTTGATTGGGTACACAAATCCTTCCCCGGAAACGGAGGGTACCAAATTGATCCTTCGAGAAGTCTGAAGTCAGTCCAGCTACCATACTCTTGGCACGTTTCTACAAAACGGTGTCAGCTGGCTGGGCCTTATGGATCTCTTCCTCAAGTGTGGGGGCAACTTCCAAAATATTGCAAGGCCAGCATCAACTATGACCAGGTTAAGCTGAGCAATCTCCTCTTGAAGTTCAGGAGGCAAGGATTCCAGTATGACATTCAGGCTGACAGGCTTTCGACTGAGCGCATCGGCGACCACGTTGGCCTTACCCGGGTGGTAATTTATTCCAAGATCATAATCCTTGACTAACTCAAGCCACCTTAATTGACGAAGATTTAAATCTGGCTGAGTAAATATATACTTGAGGCTTTTGTGATCGGTAAAAATTTGGCACCTCTTCCCGATGAGATAGTGCCTCCAACATTTTAGAGCATGAACCACCGCGGCCAATTCCAGATCATGACTGGGATAATTTCCCTCGTGGGGTCGTAGCTGTCGTGATGCATAAGCTACTACCTTGCTGTCTTGCATAAGTACGCATCCAAGTCCCTTTCTGGAGGCGTCACAATACACATCAAAACTGCGGTAGATATGTGGAAGAGTTAACACAAGTGCGGTTGTCAGCCATATCTTTAGCTCATTAAAACTTTTCTCACAGTCCTCGGTCCATTCAAACTTCTTATCCTTTTTGAGCAGCTCTGTTATGGGCTTAGCAATCTTGGAAAACCCTTCAATGAAACGACGGTAATACCCGGCTAATCCAAGAAAACTCCGGATCTGTGATACGGTTGTGGGTGGCAACCAATCGAGCACATCCTTTACTTTGCTCGGGTCCACGGCTATACCTTCGGCAGATAAAACGTGTCCAAGAAATCCAACTTGCTTGAGCCAAAACTCACACTTACTGAATTTGGCGTATAGCTGATGGTCGCGGAGTCGTTGTAGTACTGCTCGGAGGTGTTCTTTGTGATCTTCTTCACTGCTTGAGTAAATAAGTATGTCATCGATGAAGACTACCACAAACTTATCGAGGAAGTCCATGAATACCTTGTTCATCATATGCATGAAGAAAGCTGGGGCATTGGTGAGACCAAAGAACATAAATGTATATTCGTAAAGACCGTACCGAGTAGTGAATGCGGTCTTAGGAATATCTTCCTTTTTAATCTTCAGTTGATGATATCCTGTCCTTAGATCAATCTTGGAGAATACTTTGGCCCCACTGAGCTGATCAAACAGATCATCAATCCTTGGAAGTGGATATTTATTTTTGATGGTGACATCGTTCAGCTGACGGTAATCCACACACATGCGGAGGCTGCCATCCTTTTTGTCCACGAAGATAGCAGGTGATCCCCATGGTGGCGAGCTGGGATGGATATATCCTTTCTAGAGCATTTCATCAAGCTGCTTCTTTAGCTCCACTAATTCTGACGAGGGCATCCGGTAATACTTCTTGTATAACGGTGCGGTTCTGGGCACAAGATCTATTGCAAACTCAAGCTCGTGATCTGGTGGCATGCCTGGCAACTCTTCGGGAAATACATCTGGAAACTCACTGACCACAGGAATTAATTCCAATTCAGCCACAATGGTGAAGGCCATTTCTTTCTTGGGTATGCTTCTGCGAGCATAGAATTTGGTAGTCTGCCCCTTCGAACTGGTCAAAGTAACTTCTCGGGTCACGCAATTTATGCACACTGGATATTGAGTCAGCCAATTCATATCCAAGATAACATCCAACTTATCCGACTCAATGATTATCAAAGAAGTTGGAAAACAGACTCCGTTGATATTGATTTCCAGATTACGGCAGACCAGATTGCTCCTGATTAATGATCCCGGGGTTTGTACCAGCATATTCTTGCCCAAAAGCAAACAAGGAAATTTGTTTTGGGTAACAAAACTCCGAGAAATAAAAGAGTGGGAAGCCCTAGAGTCAAATAAAATTACGGCAGGTATGTTATTAACAAAGAACATACCAATGAAGACTTCGGGGTTCTCTTGGGCTTCATCGGCAGAGAGGTGATGAACGTGCCCAATGATGTTTTGCTGGGCCAGGCATGACTCCATATAGTTGACTTGTGGCCTGAATAGAGCATTTGCCTTGCTGTTCTTGGGACACTGTCTGGCATAATGTCCAGTTTGCCCACAACTGAAGCAAGCATTGATGCACTGGCGCTCCTTGTGCACTGGGTTGGGCACAACATTCTTGACTTGGGTGCTGGTCTTGTTAACATTCTGCTGCCAATTGGGCTTGTATTCCACCTGAGTCTACTGCTAGGTACAGGCCTTTTGCACAGGTTGCCCATCCTTCTTTGGCTCGAACTTGTGCTTGTGATCGTTATTGACAGGCCTGTTGTCTGATACGAGCTTGTGCTCCCTTTCAGCAATGAAAGCTTTGTTCACCAAAGTTTGGAAATTTGGGAAATCAAACATGCTGAGAGTACACCGGAGTTGCGAGTTTAATCCACCTAGAAATCTGTCAATCTTTCTTTCTTCGGTGGCCACGTCATGAAGGGAGTAACGGGCGAGGTGATTGAATTTTTGCAGATATTCACCCACAGACTGATTTCCTTGGAGGAGCGAGAGAAATTTGCGCTGCTTAGTCTTCATAATTCCAGTAGGGATATGATATTTCTGGAACTGATCCTTGAATTTTGTCCAGGTAATTTCTTCATTAGCGGGCCACATGGCTTTTGCATTTTCCCACCATATAGCAGCAGCGCCTTCAAGATAATGAGTTGCGAACGGAACTTTATCATCTTCTTCCGTACGAGCAATCTCAAGCTTTCTCTCAATGGTTCGTAACCAATCGTCTGCATCCAAGGGATCAAGGACCTGACTGAAATTGGGAGGCTTGGGCCTCTGAAAATCTGACAGCTTGGAGTGGTGACCATATTGATTTCCATTCTGACCAATCATAGCTTGCACAGTTCTTAATATTTCAATCAAATCATTATTCTGTCTTTCCTCAAACATTCGCAGAATTTGCTCGGTGGAGGGCGGATTTGGCAGTGGATGCGGTGGTGGAACGTACGGCTCGGGGGAGTGTCCTGCCTGTCATGCGGAACGAAGAACAGGGGTACCCTCGCGAACGTTGCTACCGCTGCCTCCCCGCGACATCCTATTATGATTTTTCCCAAGGCAATGCAATCGAGATGAGAAACATTCAAAATAAATTGGGGAAAAGCCAACAACAAAAGCCCGAGAAAAACTGAAATGACGAAGAAAACACAGCGAATAAAATAGAGTTCCAACATAATTATACACAGACTCATACATGAAAGATAACCAACATGCCAGGTTCAACTACTCTCATACAGAAAACGAAACATCATGACTCGTACTACTACATCCGGACATCATCCCGACGACTGCGGATACTCAGGGGCTCTACTGCTCTGCTGGTGTTGCGGGGTCCTCTCCTGAAGTGGACTCGGATCCGGAACTGACGAGGTTAACTGAGACCTCCGGGTTAAAGGTGACACGACGACGTTGCCTAGAGGGCTCTCCCTCAAGGGCAGGTGTAGGATGAATCATCGGGGCTACAGGAGTAGTGAGAAGTGTAACCCACTCAGTAGGGGCACTGAGAGGGTTCACCGTCGAGGCGCCCGAGCTACTCGGGGGAGTAACCGGTGAAACAGGGGAACTAGAACTGGCTGGAAGATAAGGAGTAAATCCCAGAGAGGATGGAGTAGTGGCAGATCTAGTAGTGACTAAAGCAACGACTAAAGCAGTACGAGCACGAGTCAGCTCTCGAGCCATCTCGTGGATCATAAGATAACTAGCAGTGATATAACGAGCAAGATGACTAGCAACACTTATCAGACTCCTGGTCAATGGTAGGGAAACGGACACGACCATTGTCGTATAGAGAAGGATACTAGTAGAAACCTGGGTGGTTTTGCATCCGGACCTCATTGTAACGAAGCTCGACAAGGACCTCAAATGTAGCAAACTGGAGAGCCTGAGAAGTGGTAGTAGTGTAACTGCTCCGAGATGTACGAGTGTAAGTGCTGGAATCAGAACTGGTGCGCAGAGTAACCACTGCGTGATACTCATACACTGAGTCAGCTAGACGCTCCCGATACACGCGATAGACTGGATCGTCACCGAGGGGGTACAGCGGACGCCACACGCTACGAAGGAGACGCGGCGACATGGACGGCATCAGCCGCAACTGGCATGGATACGGCATCGGAGCCATCTACACTCACAACCATTAGAAGGTTAGCATAAAAATAAAACAAGTGCATGCAATGCAACGACCAGCTAAATGCTACCGGCACTCAACTTAGACTCGTATCTAACATACAATAAACACGTTGAAGTCAAGCATGGCCTACAGTCAGCACGCCTCTGATACCAAGCGTTGTGGTACCCCGGCTCAGAGCGACCAGTTTACCTTGCATTGCCAGCTCGGAGACCATGTCTTCTGGCAACACACAACATCTTGGTACAGAAAACAACCACTTTATTGATGCTAGCGTCTCAAAGTTTACATTACAACAGGTAGCGAGGCCAAGCGGCACACCCGGTGCGGCTGAACAATATGTACATTATTTAGTGAACATAAAGGGGCCTCGATCATAACAACTACGCGACAGCGGAACAACGTCGTAGCGGAACTCCATAGCACAAGGACACCGATGTGGACACGATCTAGACTCGCGCAGCACTCCTTTCCACGGGACTTTCCTGAAATCTGGCATGACACGCCAGGTCAGTACACCGAATGTACTTGCAAGCTCACAAAAAGCATAAACATAATGACAACCAATATATTGATAATTAACCAATTATTAGTAATGCAACAATGTAAGCAACAGGTTGTGATCACGCTCTTATGAGAACAGTCCCTCGGACTAGCTTACCAACAGTGATCGCTTCTGGATCACAAATGTACCAACCACGTGATCTTAGCTATGGATACCTTGTGATCATTCCGGCGACCACAGCCACGACCAATATTTGGTCTCAAACAGTGATCCTTCCGGTGATCACAACCATGACCAACACTTGGTCTCAACCAACAGGATGACCTTCCCACCATCCTCAACAGTGCAAAGTTCATGACTTAGTGTGCAAGATTAATTAAATGTTGACCCATGGTGTGACCTACTTTCGAGGTGTCCGTAACCGTGGACTTGGCTATCGATAGATTAATACACTCTGCAGAGGTAGCGCACTGTACCCACACCACGGAACCCATGGCCTTGTACTCCCATTCGGGTGGACCAACGGCATTCTGAAGAAACCCCCCCATTGCCATGACACTCTCTCAGCCACTCCGACCCACTCCCAACTGGGCTAGTCCTGGGTGGCCCCGTGTCTACCAAAGACACAACGACCACCGTCGTGGCCAACGTCCCTCACGGGGACTGGTACCAAAAATCTCAACAACGGGCACACAAGGTTAAGTCTACTTACCGGGCCAGGGTACCGCACACCCATAACCTTCCCTAGTTGGAGGCATCGACCAGAGGCATGACAACGGACCGAATAAAGGCCTTCCCATACAGGCAAATGTGGTTGCACTGGGAAAAACTCGATTCAGTGGCACCATGACCCGGTCGACGATATATTCAAGTTGTATTATTATCAGGTTCAACTTAAATTGAAAATAACCGGTGTCATAGTATGCCATGTAGTGAAACAATACCATATGCATCACATATTCATGGAAAAGACTGAGTCAACTATTTTCACACTAAGCAAAACCATCAACAACTCTTGACACTCCTCTGGTCAAGATTAAACCTCACATTAAACAAAATCTATTCCAACAAGTTTTACCATTTTTCTTATGCAAGAAAAATAACTTCAATTAATTACTTAAATCCATAACCATATTATTTCTTTCATAGCAAAAATTAATTCTAGTTTCTTTATCAACTTAGTTAGCTCTAAACTTTCTGTAACACAAGCACTTGAACAAGCTCTTAACAGAATATAAATAACACAACAATAATCTATATGCATGGATTAAATCATTCACTCAAGTAGAAAAAATCACAAATATTGCAATGGCACCATGAAAATATTGTTGTGGCTTGCCTTGGTGCAAATGAGGCTCACAAGCCCTCTGGTGATCCTCAAGACAAGCTTCACTCTCTGCAAATAATTTTAAACACAAAAAGAAAACATCAAGAACCCTTCTGAAAATCACCAGAAAATCTAGACAACAGGGGAAAATCCCATTTTCGGTGGGATGCTAGATTTCTTTGCAAAGAACACAATGCAAAAAGAATCAATTCATTTGGACTTATGGTTGAAGAGTTATAGCTGTTTGAATCTCTCTGGATATAGCTGAAATTTGAATTTAAATAAAAAAAGACTAGGGGGTGACGTCGAAGGCGTAAAGCCTCGGGGTGCCACCACTCATACGTACCGCTTCACGCGCGTACTGAGTGGCTGACTAGCGAGCCCCACTTGTCAGGTGAGGGGGAGAGGGAGAAGGAAACATAGGAGGTCGCGGCTTCGCCGGAGCTTACGCCGGTGACGAGGGCTCCTTGGCCAAAACGAGAGGGAGGGATAGAGAGAGGGGATGGTGGTGCACCTGCCCGTACCCGTAGCGTAGCTAGGGGTGGTCGGACGGCGTCGGAATCGACCTTGCAAGCGGAGGCAGAGAGCTGAGGTCACCGAAGACGAAGACGACGGCGAACAACGGCGACTCTAGGGGCTCCAACCAGGCGGAACAGCACCACCAGAGAGTGGCGGAGGCCCTGGAAGGGTTGCCCAGGCCTGGGAGGGGCTGGAGCTACCGTGACGACCCGAGAGGATCGCCGATGAGCTCGAGCTCGGGGACGGTGGCCCGCGGCCTGCCCGGCCGGGCTACGGTTCTCTATGATGTTGTGGGGTGTGTGGGAGTGGAGGATGGTGCTCGAGGAGGCTGGGGGTGGCTCCATTTATAGGCGAGCCTCGAGGGGGGAATCGGGCTCCGCCAATGAGACCTGGACATGGCGCCCGACGACGAGCGGCGTCAGTGAGAGGGGGAGAAGTCGATGCAGCTCACGCGGGGATTGTGGGGGAACGGGGACGAGCACATGATCGAGGAGAAGGCGACGAGCATAGTGCACACCGCACTGTTACATTGGCCGGACCGTCCCCGTGCTCGCTGCGGTGATCTCCGGCATCGGCGAGTGCGAGGGGAGAGTTAAGGGGATTTGGACGAAGATGGTGGCGAGGTTTGGCATGCTTTGGCAGTCGAGGAAGCGAGCACGCGCGAAACAGAGCGCTCGGCGGCACTCAGAGCGCGTCGACACGCAGGCTGGCATCATGTACACGCGTGGTCACCGCGTGAACTTTGCCCTTAGGCCGACCTATGTCCAAAGTTCATGTCTGGCTTATTGTTCGTGGTAGTTTTGAATATTACCATGATTTGGTTTGGACCCAGACGCAGTAGAAAAGATTTCACAAGCAAAGTAAGTTTCTGATCAGTAACTTTGAGAGTTTACTGAGGTCAAACGGCTGGGAGTTTGGGGCTGGGTTTTGGAGGCTAGCAATCATATACTAAGGTGATGATGCACAAGAAAAACCAGCCTCATTGGAGCAAGTAAAATGGTAGTTGCTGTAGAAATCACCATTTCTGTCCAGAACAGAAAATATTTTCTGTAGCAAAAATATTCCAAAAAGCGGTGCAATATTTTTGCTCAGGAAGGTGCCCTAGGTTTCAAATAATATTTTTGAATTTTCTCAGATTTTTGTGGGCATGAAAAATTAGGGTTGCTTTGGAGCACATTGATCTAGCTAGGGTTTAAGAGAAGGAAATGAATACTTTTCATTAAGGAAAAATATTCCAACTATTATTATGAGGTGAACCAGAGAGGAAATGATGATCAGGGAGGGAGATGAGGCACTTGGGTGAAAGCCAAGGGTACCCAAGTGTTTAAGTCCACATGAAAAGATTCAAAAACTCCAAATTTCAAAATCAATTCAAATGAAAATCAGGCAAATAAAAGAGGGAAAAAACCAGGCTGTCACATGCAATCAATCATGCAACAGTTATAACATAGGGTGACACAGAATTAGCTCCAGTTCATCAATGTAATGTAGGCATGTATTCCGAATATAGTCATAAATGCTTATGGAAAAGAACTTGCATGGCATCTTTTGTCCTACCCTCCCGTGGTAGCGGGGTCCTATTGGAAACTAAGGGATATTAAGGCCTCCTTTTAATAGAGTACCGGACCAAAGCATTAACACATAGTGAATACATGAACTCCTCAAACTACGGTCATCACCAGTAAGTATCCCGATTATTGTCACTTCGGGGTTAACGGATCATAACACATAATAGGTGACTATAGACTTGCAAGGTAGGATCAAGAACTCACATATATTCATGAAAACATAATAGGTTCAGATCTGAAATCATGGCACTCGGGCCCTAGTGACAAGCATTAAGCATAGCAAAATCATAGCAACATCAATCTCAGAACATAGTGGATACTAGGGATCAAACCCTAACAAAACTAACTCGATTACATGATAAATCTCATCCAATCCATCACCGTCCAGGAAGCCGACGATGGAATTACTCACGCACGGCGGTGAGCATCATGAAATTGGTGATGGAGGAAGGTTGATGATGATGATGGCGATGGATTCCCCTCTCTGGAGCCCCGAGCGGACTCCAGATCAGCCCTCCCGAGAGAGTTTAGGGCTTGGCGAGGGCTCTGTATCGTAAAACATGATGAATCCTTCTCTTTGTTTTTTCTCCCCGAACATGAATATATGGAGTCAGGATGGACGTCGGTGGAGCATCAGGGGGCCCATGAGGCAGGGGGCGCGCCCCCACCCTTGTGGAAAGGGTGTGGGACCCCTGACGTTGATTCTTTCGCCAGTATTTTTTATATATTCCAAAAATAATCTCCATTGATATTCAGGTCATTCTGAGAACTTTATTTCTACACAAAAATAACACCATGGCAATTCTGCTGAAAACAACGCCAGTCCGGGTTAGTTCCGTTCAAATCATGCAAGTTAGAGTCCAAAACAAGGGCAAAAGTGTTTGGAAAAGTAGATACGATGGAGACGTATCAACTCCCCCAAGCTTAAACCTTTGCTTGTCCTCAATCAATTCAGTTGATAAACTGAAAGTGATAAAGAAAAACTTTTACAAACTCTATTTGATCTTGTTGTTGCAAATATGTAAAGCCAGCATTCAAGTTTTCAATAAAGATTATGAATTAACCATATTCACAATAACATTTAGGTCTCATGTTTACTCATATCAATGGCATAATCAACTAACGAGCAATAATAATAAATCTCGGATGACAACACTTTCTCAAAACAATCATAATATGATATAACAAGATGGTATCTCTGATACGTCTCCCTTGTATCTACTTTTCCAAACACTTTTGTCCTTGTTTTGGACTCTAACTTGCATGATTTGAATGGAACTAACCCGGACTGACGGTGTTTTAAGCAGAATTGCCATGGTGTTATTTTTGGGCAGAAATAAAAGTTCTCGGAATGACCTGAAAATGAACAGCGAATTATTTTGGAATATATAAAAAATACTGGGATAAGAATCCACGTCAGGGGGCCTCCACCTGTCCACGAGGGTGGGGGCACGCCCCCCTGCCTCGTAGGCCCCATGACGCTCCACCGACCTCAACTCCAACTCCATATATTCGTGTTCGGGGAGAAACAAATCAGAGAGAAAGATTCATCGCATTTTATGATACGGAGCCACCGCCAAGCCCTAAACTCTCTCGGGAGGGCTGATCTGGAGTCCGTTTGGGGCTCGGGAGAGGGGAATCTGTCGCCATCGTCATCATAAACCATCCTCCATCACCAATTTCATGATGCTCAACGCCGTGCGTGAGTAATTCCATCATAGGCTTGGTGGACGGTGATGGGTTGAATGAGATTTATCAAGTAATCGAGTTAATTTTGTTAGGGTTTGATCCCTAGTATCCTGAGACCGATGTTGCTATGACTTTGCTATGCTTAATGCTTGTCACTAGGGCCCGAGTGCCATGATTTAAGATCTAAACCTATTATGTTTTCACCAATATATGAGAGTTCTTGATCCTATCTTGCAAGTCTATAGTCACCTACTATGTGTTATGATCCGGCAACCCCGAAGTGACAATAATCGGGACCACTCCCGGTGATGACCGTAGTTTGAGGAGTTCATGTATTCACTGTGTGTTAATGCTTTGGTCCGGTACTCTATTAAAAGGAGGCTTTAATATCCCTTAGTTTCCGCTAGGACCCCGCTGCCACGGGAGGGTAGGACAAAACATGCCATGCAAGTTCTTTTCCATAAGCACGTATGACTATATTCGGAATACATGCCTACATTACATTGATGAACTGGAGCTAGTTCTGTGTCACCCTAGGTTATGACTGTTACATGATCGATCACATCTGGCATAATTCTCCATCACCGATCCATTGCCTACGAGATTTCCATATATTGTTCCTCACTTATTTACTTTTCTGTTGCTACTGTTACAATCACTATAAAACACCAAAAATATTACTTTTGCTACCGTTACCTTTTGCTATCGTTACCACTACTATCATATTACTTTGCTACTAAACACTTTGCTGCAGATATTAAGTTATCCAGGTGTGGTTGAATTGACAACTCGGCTGCTAATACTTAAGAATATTCTTTGGCTCCCCTTGTGTCGAATCAATAAATTTGGGCTGAATACTCTACCCTCGAAAACTGTTGCGATCCCCTATACTTATGGGTTATTAAGACTATTTTTTGGCGCCGTTGCTGGGGAGCATAGCTCTATTCTTTGAGTCACTTGGGATTTATATCTGCTTATCATTATGAAGACCTTGAAAGATCCAAGAACTAAAATTTATCCCTCAACTACGAGGGGAGGTAAGGAACTGCCATCTAGCTCTGCACTTGATTCATCTTCTATTTTGAGTAAGCTTGTGACACATAAACCTGCTTCTGCTGTTAATTCTGATATGTCGCATGTTATTGATGATGCCACTTCTACTATGCATGATACTTATGATGAAACTACTTCTATGCTTGATACTACTATGCCACTTGGTGAATTTCATGATGAACAACTTGCTAGGGCTAGAGAGAATGAAATTATTGAAACTGATAATATTGATGAAAGTGATGATGAAGATTCTCCCCCTAGATATGAAATACCTGTTGTGCCTGAGGGCTAGTTATGGATGAAGAAACTGCTAGAGATTTTCTTGCTTGCAATGATAGGAGTGATCTTAAGAAATTATTAGCTAAGCTGAAACAAAAAACTCTGAATGCTAGAATGAAATATGATCCTGCTTATGCTACTTCACCTATCTTTGTTACTGATAAGGATTATGAATTCTCTGCCGACCCTGATATAATTACTTTGGTTGGATCTGATCCTTTCTATGGCTATGAATCTGAAACTGTTGTGGCACATCTTACTAAATTAAATGATATAGCAACCCTGTTCACTAATGATGAGAAAACTCGATACTATTATATCCTTAAGTTAATTCCATTCTCATTAAAGGGTGATGCTAAGATATGGTTTAATTCTCTTGATCCTGGTTATGTGCGTAGTCCCCAGGATATGATTTATTACTTCTCTGCTAAATATTTCCCTGCTCATAAGAAACAAGCTGCTTTAAGGGAAATATATAATTTTGTGCAAATTGAAGAAGAGAGTCTCCCACAAGCTTGGGGGAGGCTTCTCCAATTACTTAATGCTTTGCCTGATCATCCTCTTAAGAAAAATGAAATACTTGATATCTTTTATAATGGACTAATCGATGCTTCCAGAGACCACCTGGATAGTTGTGCTAGTTGTGTTTTCAGGGAAAGAACACCAGATGAAGATGAAATTTTATTGAATAATATGTTGACCAATGAAAATAATTGGACACTTCCTGATTCAATTCCTGATCCAATACCTGAACCAACTCCTAAGCCAACTCTGAAGAAAAGGGGTATTCTATTTCTCAGTCCTGAAGATATGCAAGAGGCAAAGAAATCTATGAAAGAAAAGGGTATTAAAGCTGAAGATGTTAAGAATTTTCCTCCTATCGAAGAAATACATGGTCTTAATTTACCGCCTGTTGAAGAAATACATGGTTTTAATCCATCACCTATTGAAGAAACACATGGTCTTGATAACCCGACACAGATAGTAAAGGTAATTCTCTCTATAGATATGATAAAGCTGAAATCCCTCCTACCAAGTTTGCTAGCCAATGTTTGGATGAATTTGATAACTTTATGGTTAAGCAAGAAGATTTTAATGCTTATGTTGGTAGACAATTGAAACATAATGCTTATATGATAGAACACTTGAGTGATTATATGGCCAATGTTAAAGGTGAACTTAAACTTATTAGTAAGCATGCTTCTATGGTTACCACTCAAGTAGAACAAGTACTTAAAGCCCATAATGATTTGCTCAATGAATTTAATAGTAAGAGTAATGATTTTGCTGTTAGAGTGGCTACTAGAACTGGTAAAATGACTCAGGAACCTTTGTATCCCGAAGGCCATCCTAAGAGAATTGAGCAGGATTCTCAGAGAAATAATGTAGATGCACCTAGTCCTTCTAAAAGGAAGAAAAAGAAAAATGATAAGACTTTGCATGCTTCTAGTGAACCTGTTGTTGACACACCTGAGAATCCCAATGATATTTCTATTTCTGATGCTGAAACCCAATCTGGTAATGACCATGAACCTAGTGATAATGTTAATGATGATGTTCATGTTGATGCTCAACCTAGCAATGATAATGATGTAGAAACTGAACCTGTTGTTGATCTTGATAACCCACAATCAAAGAATCAACGTTATGATAAGAGAGACTTTGTTGCTAGGAAGCATAGTAAGGAAAGAGAACAATGGGTTCAGAAACTCATGCCTTTTCCTCCCAAACCATCCAAGAAAAAGGATGATGAGGATTTTGAGCGCTTTGCTGAAATGTTTAGACCTATCTTTTTGCGTATGCGATTAACTGATATGCTCAAAATGAATCCTTATGCTAAGTATATGAAAGAAATTGTTACGAATAAAAGAAAGATACCGGAAGCTGAAATTTCCACCATGCTTGCTAATTACACTTTTAAGGGTGGAATACCTAAGAAACTTGGAGATCCAGGAGTACCAACTATACCATGCTCCATTAAAAGAAACTATGTTAAAACTGCTTTATGTGATCTTGGAGCCGGTGTTAGTGTTATGCCTCTCTCTTTATATCGTAGACTTGATTTGAATAAGTTGACACCTACTGAAATATCCTTGTAAATGGCTGATAAATCAACTGCTATACTTGTCGGTATTTGTGAGGATGTGCCTGTTGTGGTTGCAAATGTTACTATTTTAACAGACTTTGTTATTCTTGATATTCCCGAGGACGATAGTATGTCCATTATTCTTGGAAGACCTTTTTTGAATACTGCAGGGGCTGTTATTGATTGCAACAAAGGCAATGTCACTTTTCATGTTAATGGCAATGAGCATACGATACACTTTCCGAGGAAACAACCTCAAGTTCATAGTATAAACTCCATTGGAAAAATTCCATCAATTATTTTTGGAGGTTTTGAATTTCCTCTTCCTACTGTCAAGAAGAAATATGATATTCTTATTATTGGGGACGTGCATATCCCCGTTGAGGTAATCTAGTGTTGTTCGAAAATTCTCCGGTTCCATGTTATTCGAAATGAGTTTGTTAACAAGACTTGATCAACCTTGTTAGTGGATTCCTTTTGATGAGCATGAGATGGATGAATTTAGAAAACACAACTCTCTGTACCCTCTTTTTACTTTCTGTTATTTATATTAAATAAAGCAAAAACAGTATATCCTGTCTGTTTTCTGAATTATCCATGCAATAAAAAATACCCCGAAAATAAAAGTTCTCCAAATGCCCTTGAAATTTAAATATGATTTTTTCTTGAATATTTGAGAATATCTGGCATTGAGAACACAGTAGGGGGAGCAAGCACCTGGACACGAGGGTCTAGGGTGCGCCCATCCCCTGGGCGCGCCCCTACCTCGTGGGCCCACGGTGGCTCCCCTCCATTTATTCCAGTCACCAGACACTCCTTTTTCCTTCGAAAAAATCACCAACCAGCTCAAGCACGAGTTCTAACTCATTTTGCTGCGATTTTCGATCTCTTTTCTCAAAACACGTCTCACAAAACTGCTTTGGGGGATTGTTCCTTGGTATGCGACTCCTCCAATGGTCCAATTAGTTTTTGTTCTAGTGCCTTGTTCATTGAATTTTTTGCTGCCTAGGTGACCCTGTTCTTGAGCTTGCATGTCAAATTTATATGGTCAATAGTAGTTTTAATGCATGATTTATCCTCTAGGCACTTGTGGGAGTAGTTGCTATCAATTTTGTTGAGTTTGGCTTACTTTTATTTTGAAGTTACTAAAATTTTCAGAGGAAGAAATATGTTTAGGAAAATTTACCAAGGTGGTCCTTCAAGGAAGCAAGGACCCAGGCTCGCAATGCGCGATGCCGACGATGAACCACCAAGGGATGCCCAAGTGCGGGCTTGTGAATGGCCTTCAGAGGATTTCATGGATCGAGTAGGAATCAAGGAAGAATTTAACGCGTATGTGCATAATGCCGATCTTGAGAGCTTCGAGGCAGATAAGTGCTGCCAATACTACTATCTCACTGATTCCTTTGTGAGGAGGTTTGAATTTTCATCATCACGCAATTCTCAAACTGTCCTGTTTGATCTTTATGAAAATTCTTATACTATGGACTTAGAGGATTTCAATACTGCTTGCAAACTTCCACAATGGGGTAGCACTAGTGAGCCTCGCAAATCTGAGTTTAGAGATTTTCTAGCTAGTATAACTATGGGAGAGTCTAGAGATATAACACAAGCCACTATAGGGAGCATTCATTTTCCTACTATACATTATTTTGCTCTGTTCATAGGTAGGTGCATAAATGGTAAGGATGAAGCATGCCACATGTGTGTCCCTGATCTCAGTGTTCTCAGGAGTGCTGTATTAGGATATAAACATTATAATTTGGGAGCCATTGTTCCACGTAGGTTGCATAATAATAGATTTCATGGAGATCTCTTTGGTGGAATTTATGTAACCCGTCTAGCTAATTTTCTTGATATACCCATACGTGGGTATGATATTGAGTTGACTCCTATTTATTTAGATTATGAGGCTATGGTTCGTCATCAGTTTGTTGAGAGGAACGATCAGTTCCTCCAATACTGACTAATCTTTGACAAACGACGCACCTATCACGTCGCTCTCCCTGCTCCTGCTTTCTTTGACTCTCAGGCAAAAGGGAGATATGTTATAACTAGGGAGGAGGCGGACCAGTATAAGAGGAGGACGGAGACGACCCATCTCCAAGCGGCAACCCATGAGGCTATAGCTGCTGCATCTCAGTACGACCCCAGCTACAAATTTGGATATCCGCCAGGCCAGCCGTGGCCATAGACCAACGTAGGCCAAAAGCCTAAGCTTGGGGGAGTACGTATTTCTCACCGACATTACATTTATGTTCACACACTCATTGCTAGTTGTCGGTGCTCGTACTTTTTCATTGTATCATCCATGCTAGCTTATTTTCTGTTTTTATGCTTTCTTCTTGTGTGTTTGATAAACCTTAATAAAAAACCAAAAAAATAGTTGTAGCTTTTAGCTAGTTTAATTTCCATGCGTGTAGTAGTAGTAGTAATAATAAAAGAAAACCCAAAAAGATTTCCCATTCTTCTTTTGCTTGTTGGGAGCTTTCCCGTGTAAATAGTTTTATTTCTTTTCTTTTCTTTGGGGGTCGATAGGAGAAGACCATAATTAAATTGTTAAAGTGGCTCTTATATGCATTATTGTTGATCTGAAAAAAGAGCCCATATTGCCTTATCTTCTCCTGTTTATTGAATGCTTGCAGATTCCAACTTAGTCCAATGCACGTGCACTATTATCATTACTCACATTGTTCAGTCGTGCAAGTGAAAGGCAATCATGACGATATATGATGGACTGATTGAGATGAGAGAAGCTGGTATGAACTCGACCTCTCTTGTTTTTGTAAATATGATTAGTTCATCGTTCCTGATTCAGCCTATTATGAATAAACATGTTTGCAATGACAATTAGAGATTATAGTTGCTTATGCCATGCTTAATTAGCTAGGAGTTTATAATGGTTTACCTTGCGTGCCAACATGCTATTAAAATGGTTGTGATGTGGTATGATAGGGTGGTATCCTCTTTTGAATGTTTCGAGTGGCTTGACTTGGCACATGTTCACGCATGTAGTTGAAACAAAATCAACATAGCCTTCACGATATTTATGTTCATGGTGGATTATATCCTACTCATGCTTGCACTCAATGTTCATTAATTTTAATGCATGTTCATGACTGTTGTCACTCTCTAGCTGGTCGCTTCCCAGTCTTTTGCTAGCCTTCACTTGTACTAAGCGGGAATAATGCTTGTGCATCCAATCCCTTAAACACCAAAGTTATTCCATATGAGTCCACCATACCTTCCTATATGCGGTATTTACCTGCCGTTCCAAGTAAATTTGAATGTGCCAAACTCTAAACCTTCAAATAAACATTCTGTTTTGTATGCTCGAATAGCTCATGTATCAACTAGGGATGTCCGTATCTTCCATGTTAGGCGGATTTTTCTCAAGGGGGTGGACTCCGCTCCTCACTCACGAGAAAATGGCTGGTCACCGGGATGCCCAGTCCCATGCTTTATGCAAATCAAATCAAAATAATTGCAAACAAAACTCCCCCAGGACTATTGTTAGTTGGAGGCACTCGTTGTTTCGAGCAAGCCATGGATTGATGCTTGTTGGTGGAGGGGGAGTATAAACTTTACCATTCTGTTTGGGAACCGCCTATAATGTGTGTAGCATGGAAGATATCGCCATCTCTTGGTTGTTATGTTGACAATGAAAGTATACCGCTCAAAATATTATTCTTATCTATTTCAAAAACCGAGCTCTGGCACCTCTACAAATCCCTGCTTCCCTCTGCGAAGGGCCTATATATTTACTTTTATGTTGAGTCATCATCCTCTTATTAAAAAGTACCAGTTGGAGAGCACCTCTGTCATTTGCATTCATTATTGATTAGTTTACATTGAGTATGACTTGACTGGATCTCTTTTACCATGAATTACATTGTCTAGTCAGTCCTTGATCTTTAAAGGTGCTCTGCATTTATGTTTTGCGGTCTCAGAAAGCGCTAGCGAGATACCATCTTGTTATATCATATCATGATTGTTTTGAGAAAGTGTTGTCATCCGAGATTTACTATTATTGCTCGCTAGTTGATTATGCCATTGATATGAGTAAACGTGAGACCTAAATGTTATTGTGAATATGGTTAGTTCATAATCTTTGCTAAAAACTTGAATGCCGGCTTTACATATTTACAACAACAAGAGTAAACAGAGTTTGTAAAAGTTTCTCTTTATCACTTTCAGTTTATCAACTGAATTGCTTGAGGACAAGCAAAGGTTTAAGCTTGGGGGAGTTGATACGTCTCCATCGTATATACTTTTCCAAACACTTTTGCCCTTGTTTTGGACTCTAACTTGCATGATTTGAATGGAACTAACCCGGACTGACGCTGTTTTCAGCAGAATTGCCATGGTGTTATTTTTGTGCAGAAATAGAAGTTCTCGAAATGACCTAAAAATCAACGGCGAATTATTTTGGAATATATAAAAAATACTAGAAGAAGAATCCATGCCAGGGGGGCCTCCACCTGTCCACGAGGGTGGGGGCGTGCCTGCCCCCCTGGGCGCGCCCCCTACCTCGTGCCCCCCTAATGCTCCACCAACCTCAACTCTAACTCCATATAATCGTGTTCGGCGAGAAAAAAATCAGAGAGAAAGATTCATCGCGTTTTACGATACGGAGCCACCGCCAAGCCCTAAACTCTCTCGGGAGGGCTGATCTAGAGTCCGTTCGGGGCTCCGGAGAGGGGAATCTATTGCCATCGTCATCATCAACCATCCTCCATCACCAATTTCAAGATGCTCACCGCCGTGCGTGAGTAATTCCATCGTAGGCTTGCTGGACGGTGATGGGTTGGATGAGATTTATCATGTAATCGAGTTAGTTTTGTTAGGGTTTGATCCCTAGTATCCACTATGTTCTAAGATTGATGTTGCTATGACTTTGCTATGCTTAATGCTTGTCACTAGGGACCGAGTGCCATGATTTGAGATCTGAACCTATTATGTTTTCATCAATATATGAGAGCTCTTGATCCTATCTTGCAAGTCTATAGTCACATACTATGTGTTATGATCCGGCAACCCCGAAGTGACAATAATCGGGCCCACTCCCGGTGATGACCGTAGTTTGGGGAGTCCATGTATTCACTATGTGTTAATGCTTTGGTCCGATACTCTATTAAAAGGAGGCCTTAATATCCCTTAGTTTCTGCTAGGACCCCTCTGCCACAGGAGGGTAGGACAAAAGATGTCATGCAAGTTATTTTCCATAAGCATGTATGACCATATTCGGAATACATGCCTACATTACATTGATGAACTGGAGCTAGTTTTGTGTCACCCTAGGTTATGACTGTTACATGATCGATCGCATCCGGCATAATTCTCTATCACTGATCCATTGCCTACGAGCTTTCCATATATTGTTCCTCCCTTATTTACTTTTCTGTTGCTACTGTTACAATCACTATAAAACACCAAAAATATTACTTTTGCTACCGTTACCTTTTGCTATCGTTACCACTACTATCATATTACTTTGCTACTAAACACTTTGCTGAAGATATTAAGTTATCCAGGTGTGGTTGAATTGACAACTCAACTGCTGATACTTGAGAATATTCTTTGGCTCCCCTTGTGTCGAATCAATAAATTTGGGTTGAATACTCTACCCTCGAAAACTGTTGCGATCCCCTATACTTGTGGGTTATCAATCTCGCTAGCCCTTTCTGAGACTGCAAAACATAAATGCAGAGCACCTTTAAAGGTCAAGGGCTGACTGGAAATTGTAATTCATGGTAAAAGAGATCCGGTCAAGTCATACTCAATGTAAACTAACAATAATACATGCAAATGATAGCGGTGATCTCCAACTGGTGCTTTTTAATAAGTGGATGATGACTCAACATAAAAGTAAATAGATAGGCCCTTCGGAGAGGGGAGCAGGGATTTGTAGAGGTGCCAGAGCTCGGTTTTGAAATAGAGATGAATAAAATTTTGAGCGGTATACTTTCATTGTCAACATAACAACCGAGAGATCTCGATATCTTCCATGCTACACACATTATAGGCGGTTCCCAAGGAGAATGGTAATGTTTATACCCCCCACCACCAACAAGCATCAATACATGGCTTGCCCGAAACAACGGGTGCCTCCAACTAACAACAATCCTGGGGGAGTTTTGTTTGCAATTATTTTGATTTGATTTGAGCATGGGACTGGGCATCCCGGTGACCAGCCATTTTCTCACGAGTGAGGAGCGGAGTCCACTCCTCTTAAGAATAACCCGCCTAGCATAGAAGATACAGACATCCCTAGTTGATACATGAGCTATTCGAGCATACAAAACAGAATGTTTATTTGAAGGTTTAGAGTTTGGCACATACAAATTTACTTGGAACGGCAGGTAGATACCATATATAGGTAGGTATGGTGGACTCATATGGAATAACTTTGGGGTTTATGGAGTTGGATGCACAAGCAGTATTCCCGCTTAGTACAAGTGAAGGCTAGAAAGAGACTGGGAAGCGACCAGCTAGAGAGTGACAACAGTCATGAACATGCATTAAAATTAATCAATACTGAATGCAAGCATGAGTAGGATATAATTCACCATGAACATAAACGTCGTGGAGTCTATCTTGATTTTGTTTCAACTACATGCAGGAACATGTGTCAAGTCAAGCCACTCGAATCATTCAAAGGAGGATACCACCCTATCATACCACATCACAACCATTTTAATAGCATGTTGGCACGCAAGGTAAACCATTATAAACTCCTAGCTAATTAAGCATGGCATAAGCAACTATAATCTCTAGTTGTCATTGCAAACATGTTTAATTCATAATAGGCTGAATCGGGAACGATGAACTAATCATATTTACAAAAACAAGAGAGGTCGAGTTCATACCGGCTTTTCTCATCTCAATCAGTTCATCATATATCATCATTATTGCCTTTCACTTGCAAAACCGAATAGTGTGGATAATAATAATAGTGCACGTGTGTTGGACTAAGCTAGAATCTGCAAGCATTCAATACATAGGAGAAGATAAAGTAATATGGGCTCTATGTTAGATCAAAAATAATGCATATGAGAGCCACTCAACATTTTAATCATGGTCTTCTCGCCTCGACCCCCAAAGAACAAGAAAGAAATGAAACTATTTACACGGGAAAGCTCCCAACAAGCAAAAGAAGAACGAGAAATATTTTTGGGTTTTCGTTTAATTACTACTACTACAAGCATGGAAAGTAAACTAGCTAAAAGCTACAACTAATTTTTTTGGTTTTTCTTAAGGTTTTTCAAACACATAAGAAGAAAGCTTAAAAAGAAATTAAACTAGCATGTATGATACAATGAAAAAGTATGAGCACCGACAACTGGCATGAGTGTGTGAACATGAATGTAATGTCGGTGAGAAATACGTACTCCCCCAAGCTTAGGTTTTTGCCTAAGTTGGTCTATGGCCAAGGATCAAAGTTGTTCTCTCTGATGGACTGAGGAGGATCCTCAGGCTGCCACTAGTTGGCGATCTCCTCCAGATCCCACTGATAAACAAACTGACAGTGAGGATCAAGTGGTGGCTCCGGCTCCGGCTCTGGAGCTGATGTCAGGCTCCGGTTGGCATGAATGGCCTTTGGCAGAACAAGGTACATGCCTGAAAATATGTTGAACAAAGAGGGCGCATGCAAGGTAATAATCTCACAATAATTTTTGTTAAATATCAATTTGTATTTGAGTATCTTCTTCTTATCCTTAGCAATAAACTCATGTGCTACCATACTCTTATAATCTAGAACAATAGGAGGCAGCAACTTTTCCTCTTTTCTCATAATGCCTGATAGGTATGTTAAAGTGTGCAGCAAGGCGCGCGGCGAAGATGCCTCCTAGGATGGGACCCTTTGTACGGTTCAAATTCAACCGTTTAGCATAATAGCGCCTAAGCTAAAAATGGTATCATGAAACAAGGCATGGCGCAAAATAACAACATCAGGAGCACTAAGGTTTCCACAGTCCCGCGACCAATTAAGCATCTACTATCAAATATTGCAAAGTAACGTAGAACAGGAAAATGAATGCTAGTGCTTCTCGCATCGGAAACTTTCCTCGTTTCCCCTACAGCAATCATATCAATAAATCCCTCCACACCATTACGATGTGGTTCATCTATGCTGCCCTCAAAGGGTATCTTACACACCCGGCAGAAATCAAATAGTGACATCTCCTTAAACTCATCATATAAATAAAAATCCACTGAAGGTGGCGATCTTCTAGCATGGAAATGAAAGTTCTGCACAAAAATATTGGTGAGTAAGAGATACTGTTCACGCTAGTCGTGGAGGAAGGCGGTGAGGCCTACATTCTCAGCCAAATAATAAAAATCTTCATAAACCCCGACTTCTCTCAAGAACTCGTCACAAGGCCATTCACACGGCCGAACCTCCGCAGTATGAGGGAGATTATACTTGGGCTTCTTGTTCTCTTCACTTTGTTTATCCTTTGAGCTTCGGCTCGATGAGCCCCTCAATAATCTCTTCATCATTTTCTGAAAGTTTCTGAAATTTTTAGTAACTTAAAAATAAAAGTGCACCAAACTCAACAAGATTGATATCAACTACTCCTACAAGTGCCTAGAGGCCATATCATGCATTAAAACTACTTTTGACCACATAAATTTGACATTCAAGCTCAAGAATAGGTCACCTAAGCAGCAAAAATTTGCAATAAATAAAGCACTAGAACAAAAACTAATTGGACCATTGGGGAGTCACATACCGAAGAACAATCCCCCAAAGCAGTTTTGTGAATGGAGCTTTGAGCAAGGAGATCGAAAATGGCAGCAAGATGAGCTAGAACTCAGGTTTGAGCTGTGGGTGATTTTTTGTGGACCAAGACGAAGTGTGTGGGTGCAAGGATAAGTGGAGGGGACTCACGTGGGGTCCATGACGCAGGGGGGTGTGCCCAGGGGGTGGGCGCGCCCTCCACCCTTGTGGGCACGTGGTGGGTCCCCCTGGTGTGTTCTGAGTGCCAGATATTCTCGAATATTCTAAAAAAATCATATTAAATTTTTAGGGCATTTGGAGAACTTTTATTTTCGGGGTATTTTTCATTGCATGGATAATTCAGAAAACAGACAGAAAATACTATTTTTGCTTTATTTTATATAAATAACAAAAAGTAAAAAGAGGGTACAGAGAGTTGTGCTTTCTAACTTCATCCATCTCATGCTCATCAAAAGGAATCCACTAACAAGGTTGATCAAGTCTTGTTAACAAACTCTTTTCGAATAACATGAAACCAGAGAATTTTCGAATAACACTAGGTTACCTCAATGGGGATATGCATGTCCCCAACAATAAGAATATCATATTTCTTCTTGATAGTAGGAAGAGGAAATTCAAAACCTCCAATAGTAATAGTTGGAATTTTTCCAATAGAATTGATATTGTGGACTTGAGGTTGTTTCCTCAGAAAGTGTACCATATGCTCATTACCATTATCATGAAAAGTGACATTGCCTTTGTTGCAATCAATAACAGCCCCTGAAGTATTCAAAAAGGGTCTACCAAGGATAATCGACATTCTATCGTCATTGGGAATATCAAGAATAACAAAGTCCGTTAAAATAGTAACGTTTGCAACCACAACAGGCACATCCTCACAAATACCGACAGGTATAGCAGTTGATTTATCAGCCATTTGCAAAGATATTTCAGTAGGTGTCAACTTATTCAAATCAAGTCTACGATATAAAGAGAGAGGCATAACACTAACACCGGTTCCAAGATCACATAAAGCAGTTTTAACATAGTTTCTTTTAATGGAGCATGGTATAGTTGGTACTCCTGGATTTCCTTGTTTCTTTGGTATTCCACTTTTAAAAGTATAATTAGCAAGCATGGTGGAAATTTCAGCTTCCGGTGTCTTTCTCTTATTAGTAATAATATCTTTCACGTACTTAGCATAAGGATTCATTTTAAGGATATCAGTCAAACGCATACACAAAAAGATAGGTCTAATCATTTCAGCAAAGCGCTCAAAATCTTCATCATCCTTTTTCTTGGATGGTTTAGGAGGAAAAGGCATGGGTTTCTGAACCCATGGTTCTCTTTCCTTACCATGCTTCCTAGCGACAGAATCTCTCTTATCATAACGTTGATTCTTTGATTGTGGGTTATCAAGATCAACAACAGGTTCAATCTCTACTTCATTGTCATCACTAGGTTGAGCATCAACATGAACATCATCATTAACATTATCACTAGGTTCATGTTCATTACCAGATTGTGTTTCAGCATCAGAAATAGAAATATCATTGGGATTCTCAGGTGTGTCAACAACAGGTTCACTAGAAGCATGCAAAGTCCTATCATTTTTCTTTTCTTCCTTTTAGAAGGACTAGGTGCATCTACATTAGTTCTCTGAGAATCTTGCTCAATTCTCTTAGGATGGCCCTCATGATACAAAGGTTCCCGAGTCATTTTACCCCCTCTAGTCATAACTCTAACAACATTATCATTTCTCTTATTATTTAATTCATTGAGCAAATAATTCTGAGCCTTAAGTACTTATTCTACTTGAGTGATAACCATAGAAGCATGTTTACTAATAAGTTTAAGCTCACCTTTAACACTAGCCATATAATCACTGAAGTGTTCAAGCGTATCAGCATTGCGTTTCAATTGTCTACCAACATAAGCATTGAAGTTTTCTTGCTTAACAATAAAATTATCAAACTCATCTAAGCATTGGCTAGCAAACTTATAACGAGGAATATCACCTTCATCAAATCTATAGAGAGAATTTACCTTTACTACCTGTGTCGGGTTATCAAGACCATGCATTTCTTCAATAGATGGTAAATTCTTAACATCTTCAGCTTTAATACCTTTTTCTTTCATTGATTTCTTTGCCTCTTGCATATCTTCAGGACTGAGAAATAGAATACCCCTTTTCTTCGGAGTTGGCTTAGGAGTTGGTTCAAGAAGTTTCCAATTATTTTCATTAGTCAACATATTATTCATTAGCAATTCATCTTGATCAACTATTCTTTCCCTGAAAACACAACTAGCACAACTATCCAAGTAGTCTCTGGAAGCATCGGTTAGTCCATTATAAAAGATATCAAGTATTTCATTTTTATTGAGAGGATGATCAGGTAAAGCATTAAGTAATTGGAGAAGCCTCCCCCAAGCTTGTGGGAGACTCTCTTCTTCAATTTGCATAAAATTATATATTTCCCTTAAAGCAGCTTGTTTCTTATGAGCGGGGAAATATATAGCAGAGAAGTAATAAATCATATCCTGGGGACTACACACACAACCATGATCAAGAGAATTAAACCATGTTTTAGCATCACCCTTTAATGAGAACGGAAACAACTTAAGGATAAAGTAATAGCGAGTTTTCTCATCATGAGTAAACAGGGTGGCTATATCATTTAATTTAGTAAGATGTGCCACAACAGTTTCAGATTCATAGCCATAAAAAGGATCAGATTCAACCATAGTAATTAACTCAGGATCGCCAGAGAAATCATAATCCTTATCAGTAATAAAGATAGGTGAAGTAGCAAAAGTAGGGTCATATTTCATTCTAGCATTCAAAGACTTTTCTTTAAGCTTAGCTAATAATTTCTTAAGATAAGATCTATCATTGCAAGCTAAGAAGTCTCTAGCAGTTTCTTCATCCATAACATAACCCTCAGGCACAACAGGCAATTCATATCTAGGGGGAGAATCTTCATCATCACTTTCATCAATATTATCAGTTTCAATAATTTCATTCTCTCTGACCCTAGCAAGTTGTTCATCAAGAAATTCACCTAGTGGCACATTATTATCAAGCATAGAAGTAGTTTCATCATAAATATCATGCAAAGCAGAAGTGGCATCATCAACAACATGCGACCTATCATAATCAATAACATGTGTAGGTGTCACAAGTTTACTCAAAACAGAAGGTGAATCAAGTGCAGAGCTAGATGGCAGTTCCTTACCTCCCCTCGTAGTTGAGGGAAAAATCTTGGTTCTTTGATCTTTCAAGTTCTTCATAGTGATCAACAGATATAAATCCCAAGTGACTCAAAGAATAGAGCTATGCTCCCCGGCAACGGCGTCAGAAAATAGTCTTGATAACCCACAAGAATAGGGGATTGCAATAGTTTTTGTGGGTAGAGTATTCAACCCAAATTTATTGATTCGACACAAGGGGAGCCAAAGAATATTCTCAAGTATTAGCAGCTGAGTTGTCAATTCAACCACACCTGGATAACTTAATATCTGTAGCAAGGTATTTAGTAGCAAAGTAATATGATAGTAGTGGTAACGGTGGCAAAAGTAATGGTAGCAGTTTTGGTTTTATAGTGATTGTAACAGTAGCAACAGAAAAGTAAATAAACGAAGAATAATATATGAAAAGCTCGTAGGTAATGGACTAGTGATGGATAATTATGTCGGATGCGATCAATCATGCAACAGTTATAACATAGGGTGACACAAAACTGGCTCCAGTTCATCAATGTAATGTAGGCATGTACGTATTCCGAATATAGTCATACGTGCTTATGGAAAAGAACTTGCATGACATCTTTTGTCCTACCCTCCCGTGGTAGCGGGGTCCTATTGGAAACTAAGGGATATTAAGGCCTCCTTTTAATAGAGTACCGGACCAAAGCATTAACACATAGTGAATACATGAACTCATCAAACTACGGTCATCACCGGTAAGTATCCCGATTATTGTCACTTCAGGGTTAATGGATCATAACACATAATAGGTGACTATAGACTTGCAAGATAGGATCAAGAACTCACATATATTCATGAAAACATAATAGGTTCAGATCTGAAATCATGGCACTTGGGCCCTAGTGACAAGCATTAAGCATAGCAAAGTCATAGCAACATCAATCTTAGAACATAGTGGATACTAGGGATCAAACCCTACCAAAACTAACTAGATTACATGATAAATCTCATCCAACCCATCACCGTTCAGCAAGCCTACGATGGAATTACTCATGCGCGGTGGTGAGCATTGATGACCCACAAGTATAGGGGATCTATCATAGTATTTTCATTAAGTAAGAGTGTCGAACCCAACGAGGAGCAGAAGGAAATGATAAGCGGTTTTCAGCAAGGTATTCTCAGCAAGCACTGAAATTATCGGTAACAGATAGTTTTCTGATAAGATAATTTATAACGAGTAGCAAGTAATAAAATTAAATAAGGTGCATCAAGATGGCCCAATCCTTTTTATAGCAAAGGACAAGCCTAGACAAACTCTTATATGAAGGAAAGCGCTCCCGAGGATACATGGGAATTATCGTCAAGCTAGTTTTCATCACGATCATATGATTCGCGTTTGGTACTTTGATAATTTGATATGTGGGTGGACCGGTGCTTGGGTACTGTCCTTACTTGGACAAGCATCCCACTTATGATTAACCCCTATTGCAAGCATCCACAACTACAACACAAGTATTAAGGTTAACCTAACCATATCATGAAACATATGGATCCAAAACAGCCCCTTACGAAGCAACGCATAAACGAGGGTTTAAGCTCATGTCACTCTAGCAACCCATCATCTACTTATTACTTCCCAATACCTCCCTCTAGGACCAACCAATGGTGAAGTGTCATGTAGTCGACGTTCACATGACACCACTAGAGGGATGACAACATACATCTCATCAAAATATCGAACGAATACGAAATTCACATGACTACTTATAGCAAGACTTCTCCCATGTCCTCAGGAATAAACGTAACTAATCACAAAGAATATTCATGTTCATAATCAGAGGGGTATTAATATGCATAATGGATCTGAACATATGATATTCCACCAAGTAAACCAACTAACATCAACTAAAATGAGTAATCAACACTACTAGCAACCCACATGTACCAATTTGAGGTTTGGATACAAAGATTGGATACAAGAGATGAACTAGGGTTTGAGATGAGATGGTGCTGGTGAAGATGTTGATGGAGATTGACCCCTCCCGATGAGAGGATCGTTGGTGATGATTTCCCCCTCCCAGAGGGAAGTTTCCCCGGCAGAATAGCTCCGCCGGAGCCCTAGATTGGTTCCACCTCGTGGCGGCGGAGTTTCGTCCCGTGAGCTTGCTTATGATTTTTTCCTCGACGAAAGACTCCATATAGCCAAAGATGGGCATCGGAGAGCCACCAGGGGCCCACGAGGCAGGGGGCGCGCCCCCACCCTCGTGGCTGGTGGGTGGCCTCCCTCTGGTGCTTTCTTCGCTTAGTATTTTTTATATATTCTGAAAATAACTTCCATGAAGTTTCGGGACTTTCTGAGCTGTGCAGAATAGGTCTCTAATATTTGCTCCTTTTCCAGCCCTGAATTCTAGCTGCTGGCATTCCCCTTCTTCATGTAAACCTTGTAAAATAAGAGAGAATAGGCATAAGTATTGTGACATAATGTGTAATAACAGTCCATAATGCGATAAATATCGATATAAAAGCATGATGCAAAATGGACGTATCAACTCCCCCAAGCTTAGACCTCGCTTGTCCTCAAGTGAAAGCCGAAATCAAAAAATATGTACACATGTTTAGAGATAGAGGTGTCGATAAAAATAAAATACGGACATAAGGGCATCATGATCATTCTTAGAACAGCAACACACATATATAGTCATATGATCTATTATGCTAAAGTAACAATTCAGTCACAATTTCAAGCATGAATCATAAACTTCATTGAAAACTAACAAACTATAATCTCAGTCACTGAAGCAATTGCAATTTATCATAACATAGGACAATATAAGAGCTTTTCAGCAAGTCCACATACTCAACTATCATTTAGTCTTTCACAATTGCTAACACTCACGCAATACTTATGGGTATGGAGTTTTAATCGGACACGGAGAAAGATAGGGGCTTATAGTTCTGTCTCCCAACTTTTTACCTCAAGGGTAACGTCAACAATAATAGTTCATGAAGGAAATATGCCCTAGAGGCAATAATAAAGTTATTATTTATTTCCTTATATCATGATAAATGTTTATTATTCATGCTAGAATTGTATTAACCGGAAACATAATACATGTGTGAATACATAGACAAACAGAGTGTCACTAGTATGCCTCTACTTGACTAGCTCGTTTATCAAAGATGGTTATGTTTCCTAACCATAGACATGAGTTGTCATTTGATTAACGGGATCACATCATTAGGAGAATGATGTGATTGACTTGACCCATTCCGTTAGCTTAGCACTTGATCATTTAGTTTGTTGCTATTGCTTTCTTCATGACTTATACATGTTCCTATGACTATGAGATTATGCAACTCCCGTTTACCGGAGGAACACTTTGTGTGCTACCAAATGTCACAACGTAACTGGGTGATTATAAAGGTGCTCTTTAGGTGTCTCCGAAGGTACTTGTTGAGTTGGCGTATTTCCAGATTAGGATTTGTCACTCCGATTCACGGAGAGGTATCTCCGGGCTCACTCGGTAATGCACATCACTATAAGCCTTGCAAGCATTGTAACTAATGAGTTAGTTGCGGGATGATGTATTACGGAATGAGTAAAGAGACTTGACGGTAACGATATTGTACTAGGTATTGAGATACCAACGATCGAATCTCGGGCAAGTAACATACCGATGACAAAGGGAACAACGTATGTTGTTATGCGATTCGACCGATAAAGATCTTTGTAGAATATGTAGGAGCCAATATGGGCATCCAGGTTCCTCTATTGGTTATTGACCAGAGAAGTGTATCGGTCATGTCTACATAGTTCTCGAACCCGTAGGGTCCGCACGCTTAATGTTCGTTGACGATATAGTATTTATGAGTTATGTATGTTGGTAACCGAATGTTGTTCGGAGTTCTGGATAAGATCACGGACATGACGAGGTACTCCGGAATGGTCCAGAGATAAAGTTTGATATATGGGATAATAGTGTTTGGTCTCCGAAAGGGTTCCGAAATTCACCAGAAGGGGTTCCGGATGTTTCTCAAAATGTTTGGGTACGAGAACACTTTATTTGGGCCAAAAGGGAAAGCCCACAGGGTTTTTGGAAAGCGCAAAAGGAAGTTTTGCGGAGTCCAGGGGCCAGATGCCAGGGTCCCTAGCGTCTGGGTCCAGACGCCGGGAACCCTGGCATCTGGTCCTGGAGTCCGAGAAGGACTCTTGCCTTTCGGGTGAAACCAACTTTGTGGAGGCTTTTACTCCAAGTTTCGACCCCCAAGGCTCAACATATAAATAGAGGGGTAGGGCTAGCACCCAAGACACATCAATAAACACCAAGCCATGTGCCGGCTACCTTGTCCCCTCTAGTTTATCCTCTGTCATAGTTTTTGTAGTGCTTAGGCGAAGCCATGCGAAGATTGTTCTTCACCAACACCGTCACCACGCCGTCGTGCTGCCGGAACTCATCTACCACTTCGCCCCTCTTGCTGGATCGAGAAGGCGAGGATGTCATCGAGCTGAATGTGTGCTGAACACGGAGGTGCCGTACGTTCGGTACTTGATCGGGACGGATCGTGAAGGTGTACAACTACATCAACCATGTTGATAAACGCTTCCGCTTACGGTCTACGAGGGTACGTAGACAACACTCTCCCCTCTAGTTGCTATGCATCACCATGATCCTGCGTGTGCGTAGGATTTTTTTTGAAATTACTACATTCCCCATGTTGGAATTTTTAAATGCCTTCATGATCATGCAGTCCTTCCACAGATGGGTAGCTGGCTTCTCCTGGGTGTCGTGTCTTGGACAAGGTTCATTCAGTAGTTGCTCAAGGGTGGGACCTGACCTGCCTGACCGAGGAGGTGGCCTACCCTTGCAACGTTGGTTGTTGCCCTGTGTATTGTTGTTAGCCACAAACTCGTCAGCCTTACGTTTATTACCTCCCTGATTTGCCGGGTTATGCTGGTGACCCTTGCCGTTGCCGTTCTTATTTCCCTTCCCTGTCTTCTTTTCATCAGACGCGGGATCCTTGGTACTGTCAGAATCAGCATATTTGACCAGGGCCGCCATCAAGTGGCCCATGTCATTACAATCACGCTTGAGCCACCCCAGCTTCTGTTTCAGAGGTTCAAAACGACATTTTTTCTCCAACATTAAGACCGCAGAGCCGGCATCCATCTTATCAGATGAATGTATTATCTCTTTGACCCGGCGCACCCAATGGGTCGTGGACTCACCTTCCTCTTGCTTACAATTAGTCAGGTCCACGATTGACATAGGCTGCTTACATGTATCCTTGAAGTTCTGAATGAACCGGGCTTTTAACTCCGCCCATGAGCCGATGGAGTTGGGTGGCAACCCTTTTAACCAAGTGCGAGCTGTTCCATCCAACATCATAGTGAAATACTTAGCCATTGCTGCATCGCTGACCTCCAACAGCTCCATCGCCATCTCATAACTTTCAATCCATGCCCCAGGCTGCAAGTCGGCCGTGTAATTAGGCACCTTACGAGGCCCTTTAAAGTCTTTTGGCAAGCGCTCATTACGTAAAGCCGGCACCAGACAAGGGACGCCTCCTGTTCTTGTGGCCATTCCTGCTTCAACAGAGGTTGCTGGATAAACTGGAAAAGCCTGATGAGCCGCCTGCTCAACTGCCAGTTGAACTGCCCGCTCAGCCTCTTGACGGATCCTCTCCTGATCTGCCAAGGGCTCCACCCTGTGCCGGCTCAAGCCTGCATGGTTGGTTACGGCGTTGAGCGTTGCTCGACATAGCGGTTGAGTCCGTATGCCTGCTATAGCTTGGGCTCTGGCTTGGGTGATGGGTTGAATGGATTCTGTCTCGACTATAAGAGTACGCATCCTGCTGCGCCAGGGCCGTCTGAAGAAGTTCTCTTACCCTTTGTGTTTTGATTGCTATCGGAGAGTCACCTTCCATCGGGAGAGCCGCCAAACGAGCCGACGCAGCAATGAGATTCTCCAAAGGATTGGAAAAGTGGCCCAGTGGTATTGGTGTATAATGAGCCGGAGCGGTATTCATACGAGGCGGTTCCGTGGCCCGTGGCTGAACCGGTGCTTCGGGTGTCGTGATCCGATTTGCCTCCGGCGGGTTACTTGGACCGGCCCGGGTGTGTGGAAAAGGTTCCTAGGATCGAACGTCAGAGGTAGACGTGACTGAGTTTTCTGGTGCTTTCTCCTCATGACCTTGCTACCTCTTTTAGTATTGCGTTGGTTTTCCCCGAAGAGGAAGGGATGATGCAGTAAAGTAGCGTAAGTATTTCCCTCAGTTTTTGAGAACCAAGGTACCAATCCAGTAGGAGGCTACGTGCGAGTCCCTCGTACCTGCACAAAACAAATAAATCCTCGCAACCAACACAAATAGGGGTTGTCAATCCCTATAAGGCCACTTACGAGAGTGAGATCTGATAGATATGATAAGATAATATTTTTGGTATTTTTATGATAAATATGCAAAGTAAAATAAAGGCAAAGTAAATAACAAAGTAGTAGGAGATTGGTATGATAAAGATAGACCCGGGGGCCATAGGCTTCACTTGTGGCTTCTCTCGAGAGCATAAGTATTCTACGGTGGGTCAACAAATTACTGTTGAGCAATTGACAGAATTGAGCATAATTATGAGAATATCTAGGTATGATCATGTATATAGGCATCACGTCCGAGACAAGTAGACCGACTCCTGCCTGCATCTACTACTATTACTCCACTCATCGACCGCTATCCAGCATGCATCTAGAGTATTAAGTTAAAAACAGAGTAACGCCTTAAGCAAGATGACATGATGTAGAGGGATAGACTCATGCAATATGAAGAAAACCCCATCTTGTTATCCTCGATGGCAACAATACAATACGTGCCTTGCTGCCCTTACTGTCACCGGGAAAGGACACCGCAAAATTGAACCCAAAGCTAAGCACTTCTCCCATTGCAAGAAAGATCAATCTAGTAGTCCAAACCAAACTGATAATTCGAAGAGACTTGCAAAGATAACCAATCATACATAAAAGAATTCAAAGAAGATTCAAATATTATTCGTAGATAGACTTGATCGTAAACCCACAATTCATCGGTCTCAACAAACACACCGCAAAAAGAAGATTACATCGAATAGATCTCCACAAGAGAGGGGGAGAACCTTGTATTGAGATCCAAAAAGAGAGAAGAAGCCATCAAGCTACTAACTATGGACCCGTAGGTCTGAACTAAACTACTCACACTTCATCGGAGGGCTAGGGTGTTGATGTAGAAGCCCTCCGTGATCGATGCCCCCTCCGACGAATCTCCGGAACAGGCCCCAAGATGGGATCTTGTGGATACAGAAAGTTGCGGCGATGGAATTAGGTTTTTGGCTCCTGCCTCGATCATTTGGCAATACGTGGGTATATATAGGAGGAAGAAGTACGTCGGTGGAGCAACAACGGGCCGATGAGGGTGGAGGGCGCGCCTGGTGATGAAGCTATGTACCTAGGGTAGGGTCATGGATCTGTCAAACATGCCCTCCCCAAGGACATCTCTACAAAGAATCAAAAGCAGTCGAAAAGAAACCATCATCCACTCGACCGTGAAGATGTACTCACTCGACCACCTTGAAGACACTCGACCACCAGAAGATGAGAAACCCTCCACTCTGCAATGGTCAGGACATAAACCATAGCTTTATGGGCATTTACTACACTTTACTGCAGAAATTACCAGTAACGCTCCTCCTTTATGAACATTGAACTCTGTGTAACGGAGGGGAGCAGGGGTCATGGCGCACTCTATATAGGCCACCCCCTCCTCTGGGACAAGGGTTCGCACTTTCTGTAATTCACACACATATATTCAGTCGACCGCCTCCGGGCTCCGAGACGTAGGGCTGTTACTTCCTCCGAGAAGGGCCTGAACTCGTAAAACTCGTGTGTATAACTCCTCCATAGCTAGGATCTTGCCTATACATTCCTACCCCCTATTCTACTGCCAGTCTTAGAACCACGACAGTTGGCGCCCACTGTGGGGCAGGTGTCTTAGCAACTTGTTGGAGAAGTTGCAATTTTTCCGATCCCCTTCATCATGGTTTCAGGCGGAGGTCTGGCTGAGGGCTGCGAGATCCGTCTCGGCGCACTCGTGTTTGTCGCCGACGACTCTGCTTGGCTTCAGGAGGCTCCACTCGACGTCGACGTGTTCCCCGCTCGCGGGGCGACGCACTTTCGCGCGTGCATCCGCGGCATCCTCCTGCAGCAACCGTCGACCCAGTATCAGTCGACTCCGTCAGCTTTCCCCCTCCCTGTGGCTCGCCGGAGCAAACGCTTTGGTCGGTCGAGGCTTCAGTGGTGGGTGAGGCATGCGGTGGCCCGCCTGTCAGCCACCCCTCAAGTCGCGGTGATCGAGCCCGACAGAACTCTCTATGTCCTGTTCGATCTGTCGACTGGCTCCGTAGAGACCGCATCCGAGTGCGACAGCAGCCACCCAGCAGCTGAAGTTCTGATGGTCAATGGACCATGCAGCCCTCCTGGCTTCAACCGCGAAGACGGAGGCGACGGGAACGGCGATCCGTCGCGCGTTCACGAGGAGTACCGCCCCGAACCCCTCTCCTCGTAGCAGAGGGAGGAACTTCGCCGCTGGAACATGGATGCATTGCATACTCCTATAGTTGGATAAACCCCTGAGGCCCAGGCCTTAGAGCAGGCGCGCTTGGCCAACCTGGCTGAGTGCACTCGACGATCGCGCTCGGCAGCGCGCTCCCGAATCCAGTCAATGCCAGCTTTTTCCTCCTCCGACTCAGGTATACCGAACCCCGATCCAGAATCTAGCTGGTACTGCCCAGATAACGGAGTCGATCCAACCCTCCCAGTCAAAAGCTGGTCGAGGTCTGGTGCAGATTCGAGCCTTGCTCCGGGCGGCGGGAGAATAGAATACGGTTGTATCTCAGTCGCGGGATAGGATCCACAGCAGACCCGTGATGGCAGACACAGTTCAGTCAGCCCATAGCCCAAGATCGCCTCCGAGGCATGAGGGACATGGGGATCGATGAGATCAGTACAGAGACCGAGAGCAGTATGATCGCCGAGTCGATCGTGATGATCGCTGTCGAGTGCCCATGCCTCCCCCAAGGAGCGGGTCGTACGTGCCTCGGCAGCATGAAGACAGACGCCCTCACAGTGTTGGGTGAGGTATTCCAATCGACCCTAGAGAGCCAGGCTTTGATGCGAGATCTATTCTCGTGCAGGGCTTGGTCGACAGAAACAGAGCTCACCGAGAGGGCCATGATAGAGATCCACAGACCAGCAACAGGGTGCATGTCTCTGGTCTAGAGTGCTTTAGCAGAGCTATCAGAGCTGCGGTGATTCCCCCCAACTTCAGGTTGGTGTCTGGAGTTAGTAAGTTCATCGGAGAGTCCAAGCCTGACACTTGGCTTGAAGACTACCGAGTGGCTGTCCAGATTGGTGGCGGCAATGATGAAGTGGCCATGAAACACCTTCCTCTGATGTTGGAGGGCTCAGCTAGAGCATGGCTGAATCAGTTAGCGCCTGGCATCATCTATACTTGGGAAGATCTCACCGGAGTGTTTGTGAGAACATTCGAGGGCACTTGCAAATGGCCGGTAGGTTTGACAGAGTTGCAGTGTTGTGTTTAGAAGCCGAATGAAACTTTGAGGGATTATATCCAGAGATGGATCACCCTACACCACACGGTAGAAGATGTGTCAAATCATCAGGCAATTTGTCCCTTTAAGGAAGGCGTCAGGTATCGAGAGTTGAATATGAAGTTTGGCCGGACAGGAAATATGACTCTGGCTCGGATGATGGAAATTGCCACCAAGTATGCCAATGGTGAAGAAGAAGAGCGACTCCGGAGCGGCAAGCACAAAGCAGTCACCCACGAAGCCGGAGGAGGAAACTCCGATCGGAAACAGAAGCGCAAGGCCGAGCCAGCTGCTCCGGGTGAAGCCTTGGCTGTGGTTCAAGGAAAGTTCAAGGGGAAGCCCAAAGGGCCGTGGAACCCCAAGAAAGTAAAAGATCAAGATGGGAATGACATGTTGGATCTGCCGTGCCATATCCACACCAAAAAAGATGAAGAAGGTAATTTCATTTACCCGAAGCACAACACTCGGCAGTGTCGGCTCCTAATCCAGCAGTTTCGAGAGAAACAACCCAAGGAAAAGGAGAAAGAAGCAGACAAGGCTGAGGATGAGGAAGAGGATGAAGATGGTTATCCCCACGTGAATTCCACTCTGATGATTTTTGCTGATGTTGAGAGCAGAAGTCAATTGAAAGTCATCAACAGGGAAGTGAACATGGTCGCTCCGGCGACTCCCGGTTACTTAGTGGTCGTAGACTGCCATTACATTCGACCAGTCTGATCATCCAGCGCACATCGCCACCCCTAGGAGGCAAGCACTGGTGGCCGACCCGGTGGTCGAAGGCACTCGACTGACAAAGGTCCTGATGGATGGTGGCAGTGGCCTGAACATACTGTATGCAGAAACATTGAAAGGAATGGGCATTCCGATGTCCAGACTCAGCGAAAGCCATATGAGTTTCCATGGGGTCATTCCAGGCAAGAAGGCTGCATCCCTCGGTCAGATTGCACTCAACGTGGTTTTCAGTGATTCCAAAAATTACCGCAAAGAAAATTTGACGTTTGAAGTTGTGGATTTCCAGAGTGCTTATCATGCAATTCTAGGAAGGCCAGCTTATGCATGATTTATGGCTCGACCATGCTACATGTACCTCAAACTAAAGATGCCTGGTCCCAGAGGAGTGATCACTATCTCTGGTAACCGGAAGAAGGCAGAAGAGTGCTTCCAGAAGGGCTCAAAGATCGCCGATGCCCAGATGGCCGTGGTAGAATTGCAAGAATACCAGAAAAATGCAGATCCGAGTGACTTGCTACGAGCCAGGAAGCCAGCCACAGATTCAGCGTTCCAGTCGTCTGGTGAAACGAAGTCGATTCACATTCACCCGACGGATCCCAATGCAGCTCCGACTCACATTTCAACCACAGTCGACTCCAAATAGGAAGAAGCGCTCATCCAGTTCCTCCGTGAGAACTGGGACATCTTTGCATGGAAGCCTTCTAACATGCCGGGTGTTCCCAGGGGACTGGCTGAGCATCGTTTGCGAGTCGCCCCAAAGGTGAAACCAGTTAAAGAGCATCTTCGACGGTCCGCCGTCCAGAAAAGAAAGGCAATCGGTGAAGAGGTGGCTCGGCTTTTGGCAGCTGAGTTTATCCAAGAGATTTATCACTCCGAGTGGTTAGCCAATGTTGTCATGGTCCCAAAGAAAGACGACTCACTTCGCATGTGTATTGATTTAAAGCATATCAATTGGGCCTGCCCGAAAGATCACTTCCCTCTCCCTCGCATCGATCAGATAGTCGACTCGACTGCAGGGTGCGAGCGTTTATCCTTTTTGGACGCCTACTCCGGGTACCACCAGATCCGTCTGTACGGACCCGACGAGATAAAGAAAACTTTCATCACCCTGTTTGGGTGCTTCTGTTATGTCACAATGCCATTCGGTTTGAAGAACGCCAGAGCCACATTCATGCGGATGATTCAGAAGTGCTTGCTCACTCAGATCAGTCGGAATGTGGAAGCATACATGGATGACATTGTGGTCAAGTCACGTAAAGGTTCCGACCTACTGACTGACCTTGCCGAAACTTTGCCAACCTCAGAAGGTATGATATCAAGCTCAATCCATCAAAGTGCACGTTTGGAGTTCCAGGCGGAAAGTTACTCAGTTTTCTTATTTCCGAACGAGGAATCGATGCTAACCCAGAGAAAGTAGGCGCTATACTCCGAATGAAATGCCTTGTGCGTGTGCATGATGTCCAGAAGCTTACTGGTTGCTTGGCCGCCCTAAGTCGATTCATTTCTCGCCTCGGTGAAAAGGCACTGCCTCTTTACCGACTGATGAAGAAATCAGACAAGTTCGAGTGGACCCCAAAAGCCGATGCAACGTTTGTAGAGCTAAAAGCCCCGCTTTCCACCCAGCCGGTGCTTGCTGCTCCAATCAGCAAAGAGCCTCTACTGCTTTATATAGCAGCCACTGGACAAGTCGTCGGTACAATACTTACGGTCGAGCGGGAAGAAGAAGGAAAAGCTTATAAGGTTCAACGCCCAATTTATTATATTTCTGAAGTCATGACCCCGTCAAAGCAGAGATATTCTCATTATCAGAAGCTCGTCTATGGGATTTACATGACCACGAAGAAGGTTGCACACTATTTCTCAGATCACTCTGTTACAGTCGTCAGCAACACTCCATTGTCAGAGATTCTGCACAACAGAGATGCAACTGGTCGAGTGGCCAAATGGGCGATTGAACTCCTTCCCTTGGATATCAAGTTTGAGGCAAAGAAAGCTATCAAGTCCCAAGCAATAGCAGATTTCCTCGTCGAGTGGATCGAACAACAACTGCCGACTCAAGTTCACTCTGAGCACTGGACCATGTTCTTTGACGGATCCAAGATGCTGAACGGTTCTGGTGCTGGAGTAGTTCTGGTATCCCCCCGAGGAGACAGGCTCAGATATGTCCTCCAGATTCACTTTGATTCCTCCAACAATGAAGCAGAATATGAAGCACTCCTGTATGGGTTGCGCATGGCCATCTCACTCGGCGTCCGTCGCCTCATGGTCTATGGCGACTCAGATTTTGTAGTTAATCAAGTGATGAAAGAGTGGGACGTCAGAATCCCAGCCATGACTGGTTACTGCAACGCGGTGAGAAAGCTTGAGAAGAAGTTTGAGGGGTTAGAACTCCACCACATACCCCGACTGAAAAATCAAGCAGCCGATGATTTGGCAAAGATAGGTTCCAAGAGAGAAGCCATTCCCGGCAATGTGTTTTTGGAGCATATTCACTCGCCAACAGTTCAGGAAGATCCTTTTACTAAAGATCCCCCGCGACCTAAGAGCGCCACAGATCTGACTGAAGTCGAGGTCCCAGCCGTGGTCGACCTGATCATGGAGGTTCTGGCCATTACTCCCGACTGGACGGTGCCCTACATTGCGTACATCCTCAGGAAAGAACTCCCAGAGGATGAATAAGTGGCTCGACAGATCGTCCGTCGATCCAAGGCCTTTACTGTGATAAGAGGGCAGCTGTTCAGAGAAAGCGTGACTGGGGTCGGTCAGAAATGCATAACACCAGAAGAAGGTCGAATGATCCTCAATGACATCCACTCGGGAACCTGTGGTCATCATGCGTCCTCTCGGGCCATTGTGGCTAAACCATACCGAGCTGGACTCTATTGGCCACGTGCAAATGAAATGGCGAAAGATATAGTCGACAGATGTGAAGGCTGCCAGTTTTACTCTGACATGTCTCACAAGCCAGCGTCAGCCCTGAAGACCATCCCCCTCATCTGGCCCTTTGCTGTTTGGGGACTGGATATGGTTGGACCACTGAGAACTGGCAGGAGTGGCTTCACTCATGTGCTCATTGCAGTCGACAAGTTTACCAAATGGATCGAAGCTAAACCTATCAAGAACCTTGATGCTAGCACCGCTGTCAGTTTTATCAGAGAATTTACATTCAGATATGGAGTCCCACACAACATCATCACGGACAACGGATCGAACTTCGATTCCGATGAGTTCAGAGCTTTCTGCGCCTCTCAGGGCACTCGAGTTGACTATACTTCTATCGCTCACCCGCAGTCGAACGGACAAGAAGAAAGAGCCAATGGCCTAATTCTCAAAGGACTGAAACCCCGACTGATGCGTGATCTCAAACACGCAGCAGGCGCTTGGGTTGATGAACTTCCGTCAGTTCTGTGGGGTTTGAGGACAACTCCTAATTGGTCGACCGGACGAACTCCTTTCTTCTTAGTCTATGGAGCCGAAGCTATTCTGCCAAGTGATCTGCTCCACAGTGCACCCCGAGTTGAGCTCTTCTCCGAAGAGGAAGCAGAGCAGGCCCAGCAAGATTCTGTCGATCTCTTAGAGGAGGAAAGAGAGATGGCCTTGATCCGCTCGACCATTTATCAACAAGACCTGCGTCGATTCCACGCCAGAAATGTGAGGGGTCAAGCCTTTCAAGAAGGAGACCTGGTTCTTCGAGTGGATCAACAAAAACCACACAAGCTTGCCCCAACTTGGGAGGGCCCCTTCATCATCACCAAAGTTCTCCACAACGGAGCATACCATGTTTACAGTATTGAGCATCAGAAAGACGAGCCACGAGCTTGGAACGCAGAGCTGCTCCGCCCCTTTTATACTTAAGCACTCGTTCGAATAAAATGTAATAAGAAACACCTTTGTAATTTGTTTATCAAAGACAAGAGCTTATGGTCCTATCATCCGATTGTTGTGTTCTTATTTACTTCTGAAATCCCCCAGTGGGTGGGCTTAGTCGCGAATCCGTTTCACCTAAGTTCGAAAGAAAATCCTACTGAGTGGAGAGCAATCCTCCCACTCGGGGGCTTAGCTGCAGTCCAGTACTCGCCTAAGTTCTCTCACTAGGAGACTTAGCTACAGTCCAGTACTCGCCTAAGTTTGAAAAAATCCTACCGAGTGAAGAGCAATCCTCCCACTCGGGGGCTTAGCTGCAGTCCAATACTTGCCTAAGTTCCCTCACTAGGAGACTTAGCTGCAGTCCAGTACTCGCCTAAGCTTGAAAAAATCCTACTGAGTGGAGAGCAATCCTCCCACTCGGGGGCTTAGCTGCAATCCAGTACTCGCCTAAGTTCTCTCACTAG
>NC_041392.1:163854997-163856240 GCF_002162155.2 Triticum dicoccoides
CGAGTCGACTATGCTTCTGTCGCTCACCCGCAGTCGAACGGACAAGCAGAAAGAGCCAATGGCCTAATTATCAAAGGACTAAAACCCCGACTGATGCGTGAGCTCAAACACGCAGCATGCGCTTGGGTTGATGAACTTCCGTCAGTTCTGTGGGGTTTGAGGACAACTCCTAATCGGTTGACCGGACGAACTCCTTTCTTCTTAGTCTATGGAGCCGAAGTTGTTCTGCCAAGTGATCTGCTCCACAATGCACCCCGATTTGAGCTCTTCTCCAAAGAGGAAGCAGAGCAGGCCTAGCAAGATTCAGTCGATCTCTTAGAGGAGGAAAGAGAGATGTCCTTGATCCGCTCGACCATTTATCAGCAAGACTTGAGTCGATTCCACGCCAGAAATGTGAGGGGTCGAGCCTTTCAATAAGGAGACCTGGTTCTTCGAGTGGATCAACAGAAACCACACAAGCTTGCCCCGACTTGGGAGGGCCCCTTCATCATCACCAAAGTTCTCCACAACGGAGCATACCATCTTTACAGTATTGAGCATCAGAAAGACGAGCCATGAGCTTGGAACGCGGAGCTGCTCCGCCCCTTTTATACTTAAGTACTTGTTCGAATAAAATGTAATAAGAAACACCTTTGTAATTTGTTTATCAAAGACAAGAGCTTATGGTCCTATCATTCGATTGTTGTGTTCTTATTTACTTCTGAAATCCCCCAGTGGGTGGGCTTAGTCGCGAATCCATTTCGCCTAAGTTCGAAAGAAAATCCTACCGAGTGGAGAGCAATCCTCCCACTCGGGGGCTTAGCTGCAGTCCAGTACTCGCCTAAGTTCTCTCAATAGGAGACTTAGCTGCAGTCCAGTACTCACCTAAGTTTGAAAAAATCCTACCGAGTGGAGAGCAATCCTCCACTCGGGGACTTAGCTGCAGTCCAGTATTCGCCTAAGTTCTCTCACTAGGAGACTTAGCTGCAGTCCAGTACTCGCCTAAGTTTGAAAAAATCCTACCGAGTGGAGAGCAATCCTCCCACTCAGGGGCTTAGCTGCAGTCCAGTACTCGCCTAAGTTCTCTCACTAGGAGACTTAGCTGCAGTCCAGTACTCGCCTAAGTTTGAAAAAATTCTACCGAGTGGAGAGCAACCCTCCCACTCGGGAGCTTAGCTGCAGTCCAGTACTCGCTTAAGTTCCCTCACTAGGATACTTAGCTGAACTCCAGTACTCGCCTAAGTTTGAAAAAATTCTACCGAGT
>NC_041392.1:163856578-163939727 GCF_002162155.2 Triticum dicoccoides
AGTCCAGCACTTGCCTAAGTTTGAAAAATCCTACCGAGTGGAGAGCAATCCTCCCACTCGGGGGCTTAGCTGTAGTCCGGTGCTCGCCTAAGTTCTCTCATTAGGAGACTTAGCTGCAGTCCAGTACTCGCCTAAGTTTGAAAAATCCTACCAAGTGGAGAGCAATCCTCCCACTCGGAGGCTTAGATGCAGTCCAGTACTCGCCTAAGTACCTCTATCCGCAAGGACGACGAGGTGCAGGTCAACTGCAACCTTCTCCGCCAGAGCTACGACAAAAGTACAACGTCCGCTCCATCCCTATCCACAAGGACGACGAGGTGCAGGTCGACTGCCACCTTCTCCTTTGGAGCTACGGCACAAGTACAACATCCGCTCCATCCCTATCCGCAAGGACGACGAGGTGCAGGTTGACTGCCACCTTCTCCTTCGGAGCTACGACACAAGTACAACATCCGCTCCATCCCTATCCGCAAGGACGATGAGGTGCAGGTCGATTGCAACCTTCTCCTTCGGGGCTACGACACAAGTACAATGTCTGCTCCATCCCTATCCGTAAGGACGACGAAGCGCAGGTCGACTAGAGCCGCCACCTCAGAGCCGTGTCTCCAGCGCAAAGACTATTACAAGCAGTGAGCAAAGTCCATTCGAAGGAAAATGCAAGCACATTCGGAAATAAACCAAATTCAGATAAATCCTAAAAAGTCCAAGCAGCAAATCAAAAGTACTCAGGCATCAAGCCCGAAGTAGTTCAATGGTTACAGCAATCACTCGGCATTCCGAGGCAAATTTAAAGCAGATTCAAGTTTCATAAGTTTGTTCACTCGGCCGGAGGAGGGCTGGCAGGCTCCACGAATGAGTCCAGGTCGATCCCATCAGCTATCCGTGTGGCGGCAGCAATGAAGGTCTCCATGAAGGACTGGAAGTCATGCTTTTTGGTGTTAGCGACTTTGATCGCAGCTAGCTTGTCTTCACGAACTTCCTTGCAATGGACTCGCACCAAGGACAACGCCACGTTAGCACCACACCGGGCGGAGGATTTCTTCCATTCTTGCACTCAGTCAGGGATTTCGTTCAGTCGAGTCATCAGGGATTCCAGGTCATTCTGAAGTGTCGCCTCCGGCCAAAGCGATGAATCGATTCGGGAGACTACCTCCTTCAGGCGCGCGGGGTAGCTTATGGCGCTGGTGATACGGGACTCCAGTCGGAGCATGTTCATTGCAGTTTCGTCGCAGACTGGAGAAGTGATAGGGTCCCGACCCATCTCGACCCTTCCAGTTTCCTCGTCGAAGTCTTGACATAATTCTGCAGAAAAATTAGTCAATCGACCAAGCAAGATCTGATCGCAAGCATCAACACAGTCGGATTAAAAGGAATACCTTCCAGCGTGAGATAAAGCTTCTTGGCAAGAGTCCTCAGATAAGCTTCCGTGTCATTCCTCTTGCGGATCGCAGACTCCAGCTTTTCATTCAGGGCAACCTTGTCCTTCTTTAGACTGGTCACTTCGCTGTTAGCTTCATTAAGACAAGATTTCAGTTTGGTCACCTCTCCTTCCAGCGTTCCGACTGAAGCAAGCTTCTGGTCTACGAGAGCAGTTTTATCTTGGGCTGCTTTTTGCGCGGCGGCGAGGTTCGAGTCCTTCTTCGCCAGAGCCAACTTCATTTTCTTTGCAAAAGAAACAACCGAATCAAAGAAGAGATCAAAGAAATATATTGAAAGTCAGTCGACAGTCAATTACCTTCCATACTAGCGGCTTCGTCTTGAGCTTTCTTCAGATTCTGCTGGGCTAATTCCAAGTTGAGGTTGAGTTGCCTCTGCTTCTCCTCAAGTTCAGGAAACTTAGAAATAAGAGTACAAGACTTCCGCAGAAGGCAAAAGACGGATCAGTCGATAAGATCAAAGGTTGTTTACTTCCGAGTGAATAAAACCTAAAGAAGTTCGCTTAGACCCCAGCCGACTGCACACAGTCGACTGCGGTCTCAGGGGCTACACCCAGCGGGTGCACTTGGCGTGCCCCCGCTGACCAAAAAAGGCTGTTCAGACCCCAGTCGACTGCCAGCAGTCGACTGCGGTCTCGGGGACTACACCCAGTGGGTGCACTTGGCGTGCCCCCACCGATTCTGATCCCACTCGCCCAGACCGAGTGGAAGAACGAAACTACTCGACCGGTCCACTTGAGTCGAGTGTAAGGATTAAAAAAGAAAGGAAAGAAGAACTCAAACCCCAGTCGACTGCCAGAAGTCGACCGTGGTCTCGGGGACTACACCTAGTGGGTGCACTTAGCGTGCCCCCATCGGTTCTGATCCCACTCGCCCAGACCGAGTAGAAGAGCAAAACTACCAAAATCAACAAAACACCCAGTGGGTGCTCTAATTCGACGCAAACAACAGGAGATTGTGTAGAGGAAGATTTTTTGAGTAACAGTTCCTCATAGAGCAAAAACAGTCAGAAAATCTACTCACCTGGACATTGGCCCGAAGAGCAGCACTGGTGTCGTAGGCAGCCTGGCTGTTCTCATGCACTGTCTTCACCCGCTCCATCATCATGTCAGCTTGTCGGATGGCTTCCGCAGCCCCTTCTAACTGGTTGTCCGGGACAGGGTAGCTGGTGAAAAAGTGAGCAGACGACCCAGGTGCGGCGGCTTGGAGCTCCGTGGCGTGGAGTTGGACAACTGAAGGAATCACAGGTGCAGTCGACGGTGCGGGATGCCCACTCGACAAGGGTGCGGCGAAGGTCACAGAGGCCCTGCCGCGTTTTCAGGTTGACGGACGGGAGGTGTTGTAGTTGGTTCTTGCCGAGTCATCCTGCCAGCTGCTACCTTCTTGCTCTTCCTGGGCTTAAGAGCCACATCTTCATCGTCATCTGGAAGATCAATGATGTTGGGTGGAGCTGCAAGACAGATCATTCGACCCCAAGTGAACCACTAGAACGCAATCGACCAAAGAATCAAGAACTAAATTGCAAGAGTTGATACCTGGGTTGGAGGTTACCGCATCTTCCATTTCCTCGTCCCGGTACTGGAAAGAAGAGGTTCCTGACGTAGCAGCACTGCAAAGACCCGCATTCAATCGGTTACGCCTGGTTAATCGAGTCGAAGAAAAGGACAAGTCAGATGGTTACCCGGATATAGTAGGAACGGTCACTTTGATCCTGGGAAAAGCTTTTGGCAGTTTGGAGGAGGTGGCTTTCGGCGCTGGGGGTGGCACAACTTTGGACTGCTTTGGAGCCTTCTCAGTCGGCATTGGGGAAGACGTCCTGGGATGCTTCGAAGACTGACCAATCGGCGCGGCCACCAAGTCTGGAGCGCTCGCCGGGTCGTGAGCGTGTTTGGATCTCGTCTCCCTGCGAGGAGGCGAGTCGACTTCTTCGTCATCAATTGATTCGTCGCTCTCCTCGTCCTCCTCGGTATCTGAATGCTCCTCGCCGCTCTCGCCACCGCTCACTTCTTCCTCGGCGTCTTGGTCCTGCACTCCGTTGGGCATTGAGTACATGTCGATGAGGGCCTGAAAGGACAACGATCAAAGGAAATTCAATCGACCATAAACAAGATATCACTCAGTGAATCGGAAAGGTACTTGATAAGACAGAATTATACCTGCTCCGGCTGGTGCGAGTTGTCGAATGGAATCACCCTCCTAGACCCCCGAGGGTTGTCTTTATTGATGGTGATCCCCATCAACCACTTCTGCAAGGTATCCTCATTGACGTCCTCCGGGTGGATCCGAGTGGAATCCTCGAGCCCAGAGTACATCCACATTGGATGATCACGCGCCTGAAGAGGTTGGATGCGTCGACTGAGAAAGACCTCCAGCAGGTCCACCCTGGTCACCCCGTCGCGGACAAGCTGGACGACCCTCTCGACCAGCACCTTGACCTGCGCCTTCTCTTCTGGAACTACCTTCAGGGGGGCGGGCTTCTCCACTCGAGCCAAGGAAAAGGGAGGAAGTCCAGTCGACTGACCCGGGGTCGGCTGATCCTTGGAGTAGAACCAAGTCGACTGCCAGCCCCGGACCAAGTCGGGAAGAATCATGGCTAGGAAAGTACTCTTGCTCCTCATCTGGATCCCCAGACCCCCGCACATCTGGATCACTTGAGTCTTCTCGTCACTCGACTTGGCCTTTTTGACCGACTGGAAACGGCAGGTGAAGATGTGTTTGAAAAGACCCCAGTGCGGTCGACAACCCAAGAAGTTTTCACACATTGACACGAAAGCGGTCAGATAGACTATGGTGTTCGGAGTAAAATGGTGGAGTTGAGCCCCAAAGAAGTTCAAAAAACCCCGGAAGAAAGGATGGGGAGGCAGTGAGAATCCGCGATCTACGTGAGTGGCGAGGAGAACACACTCACCCTCCCTTGGCTACGGCTCAGTTTCGTTCCCCAGGAGCCGTGCCGACTTGTGGGGGATCAGTCCCCCCTCCACCAGGTCGTCGAGGTCGTCCTGGGTGATTGTCGAGCGGATCCAGTCGCCCTGGATCCAGCCCGCCGGCAGGCCGGATCTCGACGAGGATCCGCCCCGACTGGTCCGCTTCCCTTCGCCTTCGCTCTCGCCTTCTTCGCGCATTCCAGCGCCACCATCCTCTCTTTCAACATGGCGACGGGTCGAGCTCGAGCAAAGGTCCCGCGACGAGGGCGGAGGCGAGCGTGGCGGAGAGATCGGGAGAAGAAGAAGAGAGAATGGGAGCGCACGTGGCAGAGGCCTGGTCCGGGGCCTTTTATAAGGTCATCACCCGAGTGACTGACTGGTGGACCCAGGCGATCTAAACAAATCCCGCAACAGTCGCGCGCGCAGTATGTGGTGAAAAAGGTGGCGCGGGGATCAAGGAGACTTGCCTAATCCATCCCGATAACCTCGGTTTCGTCCGTCTAGCGCACTTCCCAAAATTCGAATCCCGCAAGATTCGCGGAGAGCAGAACAACCTATCAGACTGAAGACAAACATCCTCCACATCATCATTCGGAATTCTACCGTGAAAATTCACTCGACAAAAAACCAAGAATGGACCAAGGCGACTGAGAAAGGAGTCGACGTCGTCACCTCAACTCATTGTTCCAGAACAAGATATACTCATGACACAAAGAATGGGTCGGAAGTGTTCCCAACTCCTTCCCCACTCAAACCCTGATCCATTCGGGGGTAATGATGAAGCTATGTACCTAGGGTAGGGTCATGGATCTGTCAAAAATACCCTCCCCAAGGACATCTCTACAAAGAATCAGAAGCAGTCGAAGAGAAACCATCATCCACTCGACCGTGAAGATGTACTCACTCGACCACCTTGAAGACAGTCGACCACCAGAAGATGAGAAACCCTCCACTCTGCAACGATCAGGACTTAAACCATAGCTTTATGGGCATTTACTACACTTTACTGCAGACGTTACCAGTAATGCTCCTCCTTTATGAACATTGAACCCTGTGTAACGGAGGGGAGTAGGGGTCATGGCGCACTCTATATAAGCCACCCCCTCCTCTGGGACAAGGGTTCGCACTTTCTGTAATTCACACACATATATTCAGTCGACCGCCTCCGGGCTCCGAGACGTAGGGATGTTACTTCCTCCGAGAAGGGCCTGAACTCGTAAAACTCGTGTGTACAACTCCTCCATAGCTTGGGTCTTGCCTCTACATTCCTACCCCACTATTCTACTGTCGGATCTTGCCTGTACAACTCCTCCATAGCTCGTAAAACTCGTGTCGCGACACTTGGGGGGGGGGGGAGGGGGAGGCGCGCCCCCTACCTCGTGGCCTCCTGTTAGTTGTCTTGACATAGGGTCCAAGTCTCTTGAGTTGTATTCAGTGAGAAAATCACGTTCCCGAAGGTTTCATTCTGTTTGGACTCCGTTTGATATTCGTTTTTTTCAAAACCCTAAAACAGGCAAAAAACAACAATTCTGGGCTGGGCCTCCGGTTAATAGGTTAGTCCCAAAAATAATATAAAAGTGGATAATAAAGCCCAATAATGTCCAAAACTGTAGATAATATAGCATGGAGCAATAAAAAATTATAGATACGTTGGAGACGTATCAAGCATCCCCAAGCTTAATTCCTGCTCGTCCTCGAGTAGGTAAATGATAAAAACAGAATTTTTGATGCGGAGTGCTACTTGGCATAATTTTAATGCAATTCTTCTTAATTGTGGTATGAATATTCAGATTCGAAAGATTCAAGACAAAAGTTCATATTGACATAAAAATTATAATACTTCAAGCATACTAACTAAGCAATTATGTCTTCTCAAAATAACATGGCCAAAGAAAGTTCATCCCTACAAAATCATATGGTTTAGTCATGTTTCATTTTAGTCACACAAGAATGCTATCATCATGCACATCCCCGATGACAAGCCAAGCAATTGTTTCATACTTTAGTAATCTCAAACCTATAAACTCTCACGCAATATATGAGCGTGAGCCATGGGCATAACACTATAGGTGGAATAGAATATAATGAGGGGGTTATGTGGAGAAGACAAAAAAGGAGAAAGTCTCACATCAACGAGGCTAATCAATGGGCTATGGAGATGCCCACCGATTGATGTTAATGCAAGGAGTAGGGATTGCCATGCAACAGATGCACTAGAGCTATAAATGTATGAAAGCTCAACAAAAGAAACTAGTGGGTGTGCATCCAACTTGCTTGCTCACGAAGACCTAGGGCACTTGAGGAGGCTCATTGTTGGAATATACAAGCCAAGTTCTATAATGAAAAATTCCCACTAGTATATGAAAGTGACAAAGCAAGAGACTCTCTATCATGAAGATTACGGTGCTACTTTGAAGCACAAGTGTGGCAAAGGATAGTAACATTGTCCCTTCTCTCTTTTTCTCACATTTCATTTTTTCTTTTTCTTTTTTTCTTTTTTTGGGCCTTCTCTTTTTTATGGCCTTTCTCTTTTTTTATTTTTTTATTCCTCAATTGGGACAATGCTCTAGAAAATGATGATCATCACACTTCTATTTATTTACAACTCAATGATTACAACTCGATACTAGAACAAAAGATGACTCTATATGAATGCCTCCGGCGGTGTACCGGGATATTCAATGGATCAAGAGTGACATGTATGAAAAATTATGAACGGTGGCTTTGCCACAAATACAATGTCAACTACATGACCATGCTAAGCAATATGACAATGATGAATGTGTCATGACGAACGGAATGATGGAAAGTTGCATGGCAATATATCTTGGAATGGCTATGGAAATTCCATAATAGGTAGGTATGGTGGCTGTTTTGAGGAAGATATAAGGAGGTTTATGTGTGAAAGAGCGTATCATATCACGGGGTTTGGATGCACCGGCGAAGTTTGCACCAACTCTCAATGTGAGAAAGGGCAATGAACGGTACCGAAGAGGCTAGCAAGGATGGAAGGGTGAGAGTGCGTATAATCCATGGACTCGACATTAGTCATAAAGAACTCACATACTTATTGCAAAAATCTACAAGTCATCAAAAACCTCGGTACTACGCGCATGCTCCTAGGGGGATAGATTGGTAGGAAAAGACCATCGCCCGTCCCCGACCGCCAATCATAAGGAAGACAATCAAATAACACCTCATGTTTCAAATTTGTTGCATAACGTTTACTATACGTGCATGCTATGAGACTTGCAAACCTCAACACAAGTATTTCTCAATTTCAAAACTACTCAACTAGCACGACTTTGATATTATTACCTCCATATCTCAAAACAATCATCAAGCATCAAACTTCTCTTAGTATTCAACACACTCATAAGAAAGTTTTATTATTAATCTTGCATACCAAGCATATTAGGATTTTAAGCAAATTACCATGCGATTAAGACTCTAAAAATAATCTAAGTGAAGCATGAGATATCAATAGTTTCTATAAAACAAATCCACCACCGTGCTCTAAAAGATATAAGTGAAGCACTAGAGCAAAATTATATAACTCAAAAGATATAAGCGAAGCACATAGAGTATTCTAACAAATTCCAAATCATGTATGGCTCTCTCAAAAGGTGTGTACATCAAGGATGATTGTGGTAAACTAACAAGCAAAGTCTCAAATCATACAAGATGCTCCAAGCAAAACACATATCATGTGGCGAATAAAAATATAGCTCCAAGTAAAGTTACTGATAGAAGTAGACGAAAGAGGGGATGCCTTCTGGGGCATCCCCAAGCTTAGGCTTTTAGGTGTACTTATATTATCTTGGGGGTTCCATGGGCATCCCCAAGCTTAGGCTCTTTCCACTCCTTGTTCCATAATCCATTAAATCTTTACCCAAAACTTGAAAACTTCACAACACAAAACTTAAAGTAGAAAATCTTGTGAGCTCCGTTAGCGAAAGAAAATAAAAGATTACTTCAAGGTACTGTAATGAACTCATTCTTTATTTATATTGGTGTTATACCTACTTTATTCCAACTTTTATATGGTTTATAAACTATTTTACTAGCCATAGATTCATCAAAATAAGCAAACAACACAAGAAAAACAGAATCTATCAAAAACAGAACAGTCTGTAGTAATCTTAGCTAGCGCAAGATCTGGAACCCCCAAAATTCTAAAATAAATTGCTGGACGTGAGTAATTTATCTATTAATCATCTTCAAAAAGAATTAACTAAATAGCACTCTCCAAATAAAAATGATAGCAGTTGTCGTGAGCGCTAAAGTTTCTGTTTTTTTACAGCAAGTTCAACAAGACTTTCCCCAAGTCTTCCCAACGGTTCTACTTGGCACAAACACTAATTAAACACAAAAAACACAACCAAAACAGAGGCTAAATAATTTATTTATTACTAAACAGGAGCAAAAATCAAGTAATAAAAATTAAATTGGGTTGGTTCCCAACAAGCGCTATCGTTTAACGCCCCTAGCTAGGCATAACAAGCAAGAATAGATCTAGGTGTTGACATCTTTGGTAGGCAATCCATAAGTGGATCTCATAATAGATTCATAAGGTAATTTAATTTTATTTCTATGAAAGTGTTCCATGCCTTTCCTTAATGGAAATTGGAATCTAATATTTCCTTCCTTCATATCAATAATTGCACCAATCGTTCTAAGTAAAGGTCTACCAAGAATAATAGGACATGAAGGATTGCAATCTATGTCAAGAACAATAAAATCTACAGGAACATAATCCTATTTGCAACCATAAGAACATCATTAATTCTTCCCATAGGTTTCTTAATAGTGGAATCCGCAAGGTGCAAGTTTAGAGAGCAATCATCAAAATCACGGAAACCTAACAAATCACACAAGGTCTTTGGAATCGTGGAAACGCTAGCACCCAAATCACATAAAGCATAGCATTCATGATCTTTAATTTTAATTTTAATATTTGGTTCCCACTCATCATAAAGTTTTCTAGGGATAGAAACTTCCAATTCAAGTTTTTCTTCATAAGATTGCATCAAAGCATCAACGATATGTTTAGTAAACACTTTATTTTGACTATAAGCATGGGGATAATTTAGCATGGATTGCAACAAGGAAATACAATCAATTAAAGAGCAATTTTCATAGTTAAATTCCTTGAAATCCATAATGGTGGGTTTAGCAACATCTAGGGTTTTAATTTCTTCAATCCCACTTTTATCAAATTTAGCATCAAGATCAACAAATTCAGAATTCTTGGAACGCCTTCTAGGTAAAGGTGGATCATATTCAGTCCCATCATTATCAAGATTCATATTGCAAAACAAAGATTTAATAGGGTACACATCAATAACTTTTAGATCTTCATCATTATTTTCATAGGAACTAGAAGAACACGCTCTTATAAAGGCATCTTTCTTAGCACGCATCCTAGCGGTTCTTTGTTTGAACTCATCAATGGAAATTCTCATGGCTTTGAGAGACTCATTGATATCATGCTTAGGTGGAATAGATCTAAGTTTCAAAGAATCAACATCAAGAGAAATTCTATCAATGTTCCTAGCCAAGTAATCAATCTTAAGCAATTTTTCTTCAATCATAGAATTAAAATTCTTTTGCGAAGTAATAAATTCTTTAATATTAGATTCAAAATCAGAGGGCATCTTATTATAATTTCCATAAGAATTGTTGTAGGAATTACCATAATTATTAGAGGGATTACTAGGATAAGGCCTAGAGTTGAAATTTCCTCTATACGCGTTATTACCAAAATTGTTCCTACCAACAAAATTCACATCCATAGATTCATTATTATTCTAAATCAAAGTAGACAAGGGCATATCATTAGGATCAGAAGAAATACTCTTATTAGCAAATAATTTCTTAAGTTCATCCGTCTTTCCACTCAAAACATTAATTTCTTCTATCGCATGCACCTTTTTATTAGTAGATCTTTCAGTATGCCATTGAGAATAATTAACCATAATATTATCTCGGAGTTTAGTAGCTTATCCTAAAGTGATTTCCATAAAAGTGCCTCCCGCGGCCGAATCTAAAAGATTTCTAGAAGCAAAATTCAATCCGGCATAAAAATTATGAACAATCATCCATAAATTTAAACCATGAGTAGGGCAATTACGTATCATTAATTTCATTCTCTCCCAAGCTTGTGCAACATGTTCATGATCAAGTTGCTTAAAATTCATAATATCATTTCTAAGATAGATGATCTTAGCGGGAGGAAAATACTTAGAGATAAAAGCATCTTTGCACTTATTCCATGAATCAATACTATTTTTAGGCAAAGACGAAAACCAAGCTTTAGCACAATCTCTAAGCGAAAAAGGAAATAGCTTCAATTTAACAATATCATTATCCACATATTTTTTCTTTTGCATGTCACACAAATCAACGAAGCTATTTAGATGGGTAGCGGCATCTTCACTAGGAAGGCCGGAAAACGGATCTTTCATGACAAGATTTAGCAAAGCAGCATTAATTTCACAAGATTCAGCATCGGTAAGAGGAGCAATCGGAGTGATAATAAAATCATTGTTGTTGGTATTGGTGAAGTCACACAATTTAGTATTATCTTGAGCCATCGTGACAAACAAGCAAACTAACATACAAGAAAACAGAAAGGCAAACGGGCAAAAAGAGGCAAATAGAGAAAGAGAGGGAGGATAGAGAGAGAGAGAGGGCGAATAAAACGACAAGGGTGAATTGGGGGGAGAGGAAAATGAGAGGCAAATGGCAAATAATGTAATGCGGGAGATAAGGGTATGTGATGTGTACTTGGTATGTTGACTTTTGCGTAGACCTCCCCGGCAACGGCGCCAGAAATCCTTCTTGCTACCCCTTTTAGCACTGCGTTGGTTTTCCTCGAAGAGGAAGGGACGATGCAGTAAAGTAGCATAAGTATTTCCCTCAGTTTTTGAGAACCAAGGTATCAATCCAGTAGGAGGCTACGCGTGAGTCCCTCGTACCTGCACAAAACAAATAAATCCTCGCAACCAACAGAAATAGGGGTTGTCAATCCCTATAAGGCCACTTACGAGAGTGAGATCTGATAGATATGATAAGATAATATTTTTGGTATTTTTATGATAAATATGCAAAGTAAAATAAAGGCAAAGTAAATAACAAAGTAGTAGGAGATTGATATGATAAAGATAGACCCGGGGGCCATAGGTTACACTTGTGGCTTCTCTCGAGAGCATAAGTATTCTACGGTGGGTGAACAAATTACTGTTGAGCAATTGACAGAATTGAGCATAATTATGAGAATATCTAGGTATGATCATGTATATAGGCATCACGTCTGAGACAAGTAGACCGACTCCTGCCTGCATCTACTACTATTACTCCACTCATCGACCGCTATCCAGCATGCATCTAGAGTATTAAGTTAAAAACAGAGTAATGCCTTAAGCAAGATGACATGATGTAGAGGGATAGACTCATGCAATATGAAGAAAACCCCATCTTGTTATACTCGATGGAAACAATACAATATGTGCCTTGCTGCCCTTACTGTCACCGGGAAAGGACACCGCAAGATTGAACCCAAAGCTAAGCACTTCTCCCATTGCAAGAAAGATCAATCTAGTAGGCCAAACCAAACTTATAATTCGAAGAGACTTGCAAAGACAACCAATCATACATAAAAAAATTCAGAGAAAATTCAAATATTATTCGTAGATAGACTTGATCATAAACCCGCAATTCATCGGTCTCAACAAACACACCGCAAAAAGAAGATTACATCGAATAGATCTCCACAAGAGAGGGGGAGAACTTTGTATTGAGATCCAAAAAGAGAGAAGAAGCCATCAAGCTACTAACTATGGACCCGTAGGTCTGAAGTAAACTACTCACACTTCATCGGAGGGCTAGGGTGTTGATGTAGAATCCCTCCGTGATAGATGCCCCTCCGGCGGAGCTCCGGAACAGGCCCCAAGATGGGATCTCGTGGATATAGAAAGATGCGGTGGTGGAATTAGGTTTTTGGCTCCTGCCTCGATCATTTGGGGGTACGTGGGTATATATAGGAGGAAGAAGTACGTCGGTGGAGCAACAGGGGGCCCACGAGGGTGGAGGGCGCGCTTGGGGGGTGGGGGGAGGCGCGCCCCCTACCTCGTGGCCTCCTGTTAGTTGTCTTGACGTAGGGTCCAAGTCTCCTGAGTTGTATTCGGTGAGAAAATCATGTTCCCGAAGGTTTAATTCCATTTGGACTCCGTTTGATATTCCTTTTCGTCGAAACCCTAAAACAGGCAAAAAACATCATTTCTGGGCTGGGCCTCCGGTTAATAGGTTAGTCCCAAAAATAATATAAAAGTGGATAATAAAGCCCAATAATGTCCAAAATAGTAGATAATATAACATGGAGCAATCAAAAATTATGGATACGTTGGAGATGTATCAGACCTCGTTTGACACGTTCAGATCCACCGAGAGCCGGAAAGTTTCCGCTTGAAGCTACTGAGCACGAACGTCCAAAGCCGCCCGCTCCACGGCCATCCTGACCTCTTCTGCTGCTAAATTTTTCGTGGCCTGTGCCATCTCTTCGCGTACCCGTGCCACCTCCGCGTCATGCTGAGCCTTATCCGCTGGCTCCACCACAACAGTCATCAGAGCCGTCAACTTATCCATGAGGTCCATTAGCATCTGAGCCGGGGGGCGCGCGGGGTCTCCTGACCCGGCTGCTGCCGACCCGATGGTTACTGCTGCCGCAGCCGTAGAGTTCTGCCCGGGTTGAGTGCCAGCCATGAAAACTCCGGCTTGATTCGGCGGCTCAGAGAGGTCCGGAATATTGCTGCTATCGGAACAGCCCCCAAGAACGCCATCTTGTAGCTGATACAAAGAATCTGTCTAGCCTGAGGACGACTCACCGTCGGAACAGATGGTCGTCTCACCGCCATCCACGGATCCTTCGGAAAACTCACCTCCATGGATGCAACCCACGAAGGCACGCCTTACGGAGGGTTGGGCCCGGGCGGATCTCGCACGTTGAGCCGTCTCGATGATGTTGGTGCAGACGTCCGGCTCAGGGCCTGATTCGCCGATCCGGCCGATGAAGACATGAATTCTGCCGAAGGGGACCCGGTACCCGTACTCAATTGAGCCGGCCTCGGGGCCCCAGCCTTCATCATCGATGTAGAGTTTGCCGCAACCTCTCTTGGTCATCCGGCCCACAGCGTATCCCTTGAGCCCTTCGAAGTTGCCCTTCAAGAACTCAAATCCACCGTGCGCTGGCCCCACGGTGGGCGCCAACTGTCATGGAATTGTCACGGCAGATGTCCTAGAAAAAGTACTTAGTCGTAGGGCCATCGCAACTAGGAAGCTTAAAGGGGTTAATCGGGACAAAGGACATGAGAGGTTTTATACTAGTTCGACACCTTATGATGAAGGTAAAAGCCTACATCTAGTTGTGTTGGAATTGCTGGGGTTTCGATGACCAGGGAGTGAATACGCTTTGCCTGGCTTCGAGTTGTTATTTCTTGCCCTAAGCCGCCGCTGAGTCGTCCCCTTATATACACGGGTTGACGCCTGGCAGCCTACAGAGTTCCGGCCGGTTCATAAAACGTGTCCGGCTCGGTGACTTCTTTATATGCCTTTCTTTACATATGGCAGTTTACAATATTGGGCCTTAAGCTGCCTCTGGGCTTAGGCCTTCTACAAGTCTTAATAAACTATCACCTTGAATATTAGTGGGATCCTTTTGTAATCCGCCGTTGGGGTTGACCCGGCCCCTCCTGGGCGGGTCTTACCTGATAGCTATATTCCCAACACCAACAGTGGCATTCGAGCCAGGTCTTATGCGTTGATGTTATATGCATGAGTAGAACACAAGTGAGTTGTGGGCGATACAAGTCATACTGCTTACCAGCATGTCATACTTTGGTTCAGCGGTATTGTTGGATGAAGCGGCCCGGACCGACATTACGCGTATGCTTACGCGAGACTGGTTCTACCGATGTGCTTTGCACACAGGTGGCTGGCGGGTGTCAGTTTCTCCAACTTTAGTTGAACCAAGTGTGGCTACGCCCGGTCCTTGCGAAGGTTAAAACAACACTAACTTGACGAACTATCATTGTGGTTTTGATGCGTAGGTAAGAACGGTTCTTGCTCAGCCCGTAGCAGCCACGTAAAACCTTGCAACAACAAAGTAGAGGACGTCTACCTTGTTTTTGCAGGGCATGTTGTGATGTGATATGATCAAGACGTGATGCTATATTTTGTTGTATGAGATGATCATGTTTTATAACCGAGTTATCGGCAACTGGCAGGAGCCATATGGTTGTCGCTTTATTGTATGCAATGCAATCGCCCTGTAATTGCTTTACTTTATCACTAAGAGGTAGAGATAGTCGTAGAAGCAATAGTTGGCGAGACGACAACGATGCTACGATGGAGATCAAGGTGTCGCGCCGGTGACGATGGTGATCATGACAGTGCTTCAGAGATGGAGATCACAAGCACAAGATGATGATGGCCATATCATATCACTTATATTGATTGCATGCGATGTTTATCCTTTATGCATCTTATTCTGCTTTGTTTGACGGTAGCATTATAAGATGATCTCTCACTAAATTTCAAGGTAAAAGTGTTCTCGCTGAGTATGCACCGTTGCCAAAGTTCATCGTGCCGAGACACCACGTGATGATCGGGTGTGATAAGCTCTACGTTCATCTACAATGGGTGCAAGCCAGTTTTGCACACGCAAAATACTCGGGTCAAACTTGACGATCCTAGCATATGCAGATATGGCCTCGGAACACTGAGACCGAAAGGTCGAACGTCAATCATATAGTAGATATGATCAACATAATGTTCACCATTGAAAACTACTCCATTTCACGTGATGATCGGTTATGGTTTAGTTGATATGGATCACGTGATCACTTACATGATTAGAGGGATGTCTATCTAAGTGGGAGTTCTTAAGTAATATGATTAATTGAACTTAAATTTATCATGAACTTAGTACCTGATAGTATTTTGCTTATCTATGTTGTTGTAGATAGATGGCTCGTGCTATTGTTCAGTTGAATTTTAATGCATTCCTTGAGAAAGCAAAGTTGAAAGATGATGGTAGAAATTACACGGACTTGGTCCGTAACTTGAGGATTATCCTCATTGCTGCATGGAGGAATTACATCCTAGAAGCACCGCTAAGTGCCAAACCTGCTGCAGGAGCAACACCAGATTTTATGAACGTCTGGCAGAGCAAAGCTGATGACTACTCGACAGTTCAGTGTGCCATGCTTTACGGCTTAGAACTGGGACTTCAACAACGTTTTGAACGTCATGGAGCATATGAGATGTTCCAAGAGTTGAAGTTAATATTTCAAGCAAATATCCGGATTGAGAGATATGAAGTCTTGATACGTCTCCAACGTATCTATAATTTTTGATTGTTCCATGCTATTATATTATCAACTTTGGATGTTTATGGGCTTTATTATGCACTTTTACATTATTTTTGGGACTAACCTATTAACCCAGATCCCAATGCCAGTTTCTGTTTTTTCCTTGTTTTAGAGTATCACAGAAAAGGAAAATCAAACGGAGTCCAATTGACCTGAAACTTCACGAAACTTATTTTTGGACTAGAAGAAGCCCACGGAGTATCGGAGATGGACCAGAAGAGTCACGGGCTGCCCACGAGGGTGGGGGGCACGCCCCCTGCCTCATGGACAGCCTGGAGATCCACCGACGTACTTCTTCCTCCTATATATATCCATACCCCCTAAAAACTTCGAGGAGCACAACAGATCGGGAGTTCCACCTCCAGAAGCCTCTGTAGCCACCAAAAACCAATCGGGACCCTGTTCCGGCATCCTGTCAGAGGGGGGATCCCTCACCGGTGGCCATCTTCATCATCCCAGTGCTCTCCATGATGAGGAGGGAGTAGTCCACCCTCGGGGCTGAGGTATGTACCAGTAGCTATGTGTTTGATCTCTCTCTCTCTCTCGTGTTCTTGAGGTGATACGATCTTGATGTATCGCGAGCTTTGCTACCATAGTTGGATCTTATGATGTTTCTCTCCCTCTACTCTCTTGTAATGGATTGAGTTTTCCCTTTGAAGTTATCTTATTAGATTGAGTCTTTAATGATTTGAGAACACTTGATGTATGTCTTGTCGTGCGTATCTGTGGTGACAACGGGATACCACGTGATTCAATTGATGTATGTTTTGGTGATCAAATTGCGGGTTCCGCCCATGAACCTATGCATAGGGGTTGGCACATGTTTTCATATTGACTCTCCGATAGAAACTTTGGGGCACTCTTTGAGGTTCTATGTGTTGGTTGAATAGATGAATCTGAGATTGTGTGATGCATATCGTATAATAATACCCGCAGATACTTGAGGTGACATTGGAGTATGTAGGTGACATTAGGGTTTTGGTTGATTTGTATCTTAAGGTGTTATTTTACTACGAACTCTAGGGCAGTTTGTGACACTTATAGGAATAGCCCAATAGATTGATCGGAAAGAATAACTTTGAGGTGGTTTCGTACCCTACCATAATCTCTTTGTTTGTTCTCTGCTATTAGTGACTTTGGAGTGACTCTTTGTTGCATGTTGAGGGATAGTTATGTGATCCAGTTATGTTATTATTGTTGAGAGAACTTGCACTAGTGAAAGTATGAACCCTAGGCCTTGTTTCCTATTATTGCAATACCGTTTGCTCTCACTTTTACCATTAGTTACCTTGCTGTTTTTATATTTTCAGATTACAAATACCTTTATCTACCATCCATATTGCACTTGTATCACCATCTCTTCGCCGAACTAGTGCACCTATACAATTTACCATTGTATTGGGTGTGTTGAGGACACAAGAGACTCTTTGTTATTTGGTTGCAGGGTTGCTTGAGAGAGACCATCTTCATCCTACGCCTCCCACAGATCGATAAACCTTAGGTCATCCACTTGAGGGAAATTTGCTACTATCCTATAAACCTCTGCACTTGGAGGCCCAACAACGTCTACAAGAAGAAGGTTGCGTAGTAGACATCAAGCTCTTTTCTGGCGCCGTTGCCGGGGAGGTGAGTGCTTGAAGGTATATCTTTAGATCTTGCAATCGAATCTTTTTGTTTCTTGTTTTAGCACTAGTTTAGTTTATAAAAGAAAACTATAAAAATGGAATTAAGGGTACCTCATATGCTTCATCTTTTTAATATCTTCCATGAGAATAAGGATTGCGATAATTGTGCTCAATTGCTAGAGCAAGAATGCATTAGAATGTTTGGCACTAAATATTTGAATGATGAGCATGATTGCAATGTTGTTAGTACGAATTCCTTGAATATCCATGATGCTAATGATATGCAAAGCCACAAGCTTGGGGAAGCTATGTTTGATGAAGATGATATTTTTTGTCCCCCAAGCTTTGATGAGCAAATTTACTATGATGAAAGCATGCCTCCTATCTATGATGATTATTGTGATGACATGTATGCTTTAAAGAACAATGATAACCATGAAACTTGTCATCTTGATCTTAATTTTCAATCACATGATAGTTATTTTGTTAAGTTTGCTCCCACTATTATTCATGAGAAGAAATTTGCTTATGTGGAGAGTAATAAAAATTCTATGCTTGTAGATCATGAAAAGAATGCTTTATGTGATGGTTATATTTTTAATTCATTCATGATGCTACTGAAAATTATTATGAGGGAGGAACATATGCTTGTAGGAGTTGCAATAATATCAAGTTTCCTCTCTATGTGCTTAAAATCTTGAAGTTATGCTTGTTTTGCCCTCCTATGCTAGTTGATTATTGTTCCCATAAGTTATTTGCTCACAAAATCCCTATGCATAGGAAGTGGGTTAGACTTAAATGTGCTAGTCATATTCTTCATGATGCTCTATTTATGTTTCAATTCTTATCTTTTATGTGAGCATCATTGAAATCATCATGCCTAGCTAGGGGCGTTAAACGATAGTGTTTGTTGGGAGGCAACCCAACTTTATTTTTGTTTTATCCTTGCTTTTTGTTCCTGTTTAGTAATAAATAATTCATCTAGCCTCTGTTTAGATGTGGTTTTATGTTTTTAATTAGTGTTTGTGCCAAGTAGAACCTTTGGGAAGACTTGGGGGAAGTCTTGTTGATCTTGCTATAAAAAACAGAAACTTTAGCGCTCACGAGATTAGCTACAACTTTTTACTGGAGAGTGCTATTTAGTTTATTATTTTTGCAGATGATTAATAGATAAATTCCTCACGTCCAGCAATTTATTTTAGAATTTTTGGGGTTCCATAAGTATACGTTTGATACAGATTACTACAGACTGTTCTGTTTTTGACAGATTCTGTTTTCTATGTGTTGTTTGCTTATTTTGATGAATCTATGAGTAGTATCGGAGGGTATGAACCATATATAAGTTGGAATACAGTATATATTACACCAAGATAAATAAAGAATGAGTTCATTACAGTGCCTAAGTGTGATTTATTTTCTTATACTAACGGAGCTTACGAGATTTCTGTTAAGTTTTGTGTCGTGAAGTTTTCAAGTTTTGGGTGAAGATTTGATGGACTATGGAATAAGGAGTGGCAAGAGCCTAATCTTGGGGATTCCCAAGTCACCCCAAGGTAATATTCAAGGCATCCCTCTTTCGTCTTCGTTCATTGGTAACTTTACTTGGAGCTATATTTTTATTCACCACATGATATGTGTTTTTCTTGGAGCGTCAATTTATTTTGTTAGGATTTTATTGCTGTTATTTAGAACAATTTTTTTCATATTTTATTTCAATAAAAGTGGCATTGATAGCCTTTACTATGCCTATTTTACTAGTCCACATGTTGCTGTTTGAAAACAGAAAGTTTACCGCTGTTGCAAAAATTCCCTAGAAAAGTAAGAATGCGATAAAATGTTGAAACCTTTTGCATAATAAGATCTGATAAATTTAATACAGTGGGAATTTTCTTTCATAATTTTTGGAGGTAGGGAAGTATGGATCTTGCTGCACTCTTTACAGACTGTCCTGTTTAGGCAGATTGCTGTTATGTTTGCATTGTTTGCATATGTTTGCTTCTTTAATGATTCTATTTGAGGATAGGACTATTAAATATGCAGAGGCATTTAGTATGCAATGTTGAAGAATAATTTTAGTGATTTTCTACATTAGAGTATGATAAGGTTTTTGCATTGGCTTATACTAACTTATCTCACGAGTCCTTGTTGAGTTTTGTGTGGATGAAGCTTTTGAGGAATTAAGGAGACACAAAAGCTCAAGCTTGGGGATGCCCAAGGCATCCCAATATAATATTTTAAGAAGTCTCAAGCGTCTAAGCTTGGGGATGCCCCGGTTGGCATCCCACCTTTCTTCTTCAACAACTATCGGTTAGTTTCGGTTGATCCTAGTTTTTGCTTCTTCACATGATGTTTGCCATTCTTAGAATATAATTTTACTTTTTTTTGCTTGCTGTTTGAATAAAATATCAAGATCTGAAATTATTAAATGGGAGATTCTTCACATAGTTGCATAATTACTCAAATACTCATTGATCTTCACTTATATCTTTTGGAGTAGTTTGTCATTTGCTCTAGTGCTTCACTTATATCTTTTAGAGCACGGTGGTGGTTTTATTCTATAGAAATAATTGATCTCTCATGCTTCACTTATATTATTTTTAGAGTCTTTTAGAATAGCATGGTAGTTTGATTTGGTTATGAATTTAGTCCTAATATGATGGGCATCCAAGAGGGATATAATAAAAACTTTCATATAAAGTGCATTGAATACTATGAGAAGTTTGATACTTGATGATTGTTTTGAGATATGGAGATGGTGATATTAGAGTCATGCTAGTTGAGTAGTTGTGAATTTGAGAAATACTTGTGTTGAAGTTTGTGATTCCTGTAGCATGCACGTATGGTGAGCCGTTATGTGATGAAGTCGAAGCATGATTTATTTATTGATTGTCTTCCTTATGAGTGGCGGTCGGGGACGAGCGATGGTCTTTTCCTACCAATCTATCCCCCTAGGAGCATGCACGAAGTACTTTGTTTCGATAAATAATATATTTTTGCAATAAGTATGTGAGTTCTTTATGACTAATGTTGAGTCCATGGATTATACACACTCTCACCCATCCACCATTGCTAGCCTCTCTAGTACCTTGCAACTTTCGCCGGTACCATAAACCCACCATATACCTTCCTCAAAACAGGCCACCATACCTACCTATTATGGCATTTCCATAGCCATTTCGAGATATTTCCATGCAACTTTCCACTGTTCCATTTATTATGACATGCTCCATCATTGTCATATTGCTTGCATGATCATGTAGTTGACATCGTATTTGTGGCAAAGCCACCGTTCATAATTCTTTCATACATGTCACTCATGAGTCATTGCACATCCCGGTACACCGCCGGAGGCATTCATATAGAGTCATATTTTGTTCTAAGTATTGAGTTATAATTTTTGAGTTGTAAGTAAATAAAAGTGTGATGATCGTCATTATTAGAGCATTGTCCCAGTGAGGAAAGGATGATGGAGACTATGGTTCCCCCACAAGTCGGGATGAGACTCCGGACAAAAAAAAGAGAGGCCAAAGAAGCCCAAATAAAAAAAGAGGCCATAAAAGAAGGGGAAGGCCCAAATAAAAAAATAAAAAATGAGAGAAAAGAGAGAAGGGACAATGCTACTATCCTTTTACCACACTTGTGCTTCAAAGTAGCACCATGATCTTCATGATAGAGAGTCTCCTATGTTGTCACTTTCATATACTAGTGGGAATCTTTCATTATAGAACTTGGCTTGTATATTCCAATGATGGGCTTCCTCAAAATGCCCTAGGTCTTCATGAGCAAGCAAGTTGGATGTACACTGAGGGACTCCTGGATTAGGGGGTCTCCGGACAGCCGGACTATATCCTTTGGCCGGACAGTTAGACTATGAAGATACAAGATTGAAGACTTCGTCTCGTGTCCGGATGGGACTCTACTTGGCGTGGAAGGCAAGCTAGGCAATACGGATATGTACATCTCCTCCTTTGTAACCGACCTTGTGTAACCCTAGCCCCCCCGGTGTCTATATAAACCGGAGGGTTTTAGTCCGTAGGACAACATACAATCATACCATAGGCTAGCTTCTAGGGTTTAGCCTCTCTGATCTCGTGGTAGATCTACTCTTGTACTACCCATATCATCAATATTAATCAAGCAGGACGTAGGGTTTTACCTCCATCAAGAGGGCCTGAACCTGGGTAAAACAGCGTGTTCCCTGCCTCCTGTTACCATCCGCCTTAGATGCACAGTTCAGGACCCCCTACCCGAGATCCGCCGGTTTTGACACTGACACACGCCCACTTCGTTTCTTTTTGAGCTTTCATACACTTATAACTCTAGTGCATCCGTTGCATGGCAATCCCTACTCACTCACATTGATATCTATTGATGGGCATCTCCATAGCCTGTTGATACGCCTAGTTGATGTGAGACTATCTTCTCCCTTTTTGTCTTCTCCACAACGACCCTTCTATTCCACATATAGTGCTATATCCATGGCTCACGCTCATGTATTGCATGAAGATTGAAAATTTTTGAGAACATCAAAAGTATGAAACAATTGCTTGGCTTGTCATCGGGGTTGTGCATGATTTAAATACTTTGTGTGGTGAAGTTAGAGCATAGCCAGACTATATGATTTTGTAGGGATAGCTTTCTTTGGCCATGTTATTTTGAGAAGACATGTTTGCTTTGTTAGTATGCTTGAAGTATTATTATTTTTATGTCAATATTGAACTTTTGTCTTGAATCTTATGGATCTTAATATTCTTGCCACAATAAAGAGAATTACATGGATAAATATGTTAGGTAGCATTCCACGTCAAAAATTCTGTTTTTATCATTTACCTACTTGAGGATGAGCAGGAATTAAGCTTGGGGATGCTGATACGTCTCCAACGTATCTATAATTTTTGATTGTTCCATGCTATTATATTATCAACTTTGGATGTTTATGGGCTTTATTATGCACTTTTATATTATTTTTGGGACTAACCTATTAACCCAGAGCCCAGTGCCACTTTCTATTTTTTCCTTGTTTTAGAGTATCGCAGAAAAGGAAAATATAACGGAGTCCAATTGACCTGAAACTTCACGGAACTTATTTTTGGATTAGAAGAAGCCCATGGAGTATCAAAGATGGACCATAAGAGTCTCGGGCTGCCCACGAGGGTGGGGGGTGCGCCCCCTGCCTCGTGACAGCTCGGAGATCCACCGACGTACTTCTTCCTCCTATATATATCCATATACCCTAAAAACTTTGAGGAGCACAATAGATCGGGAGTTCTACCGCTAGAAGCCTCTGTAGCCACCAAAAACCAATCGGGACCCTGTTCCGGCACCTTGCTGGAGGGGGGATCCCTCACCGGTGGCCATCTTCATCATCCTGGCGCTCTCCATGATGAGGAAGGAGTAGTCCACCCTCGGGGCTGAGGGTATGTACTAGTAGCTGTGTGTTTGATCTCTCTCTCTCTCTCGTGTTCTTGAGGTGATACGATCTTGATGTATCGTGAGCTTTGCTACCATAGTTGGATCTTATGATGTTTCTCCCCCTCTACTCTCTTGTAATCGATTGATTTTTCACTTTGAAGTTATCTTATCGGATTGAGTCTTTAATGATTTGAGAACACTTGATGTATGTCTTGCCGTGCATATCTGTGGTGACAATGGGATATCACGTGATTCACTTGATGTATGTTTTGGTGATCAACTTGCGGGTTCCGCCCATGAACCTATGCATAGGGGTTGGCACACGTTTTCGTCTTGACTCTCCGGTAGAAATTTTGGGGCACTCTTTGAGGTTCTATGTGTTGGTTGAATAGATGAATCTGAGATTGTGTGATGCATGTCGTATAATCATACACATGGATACTTGAGGTGACATTGGAGTATCTAGGTGACATTAGGGTTTTGGTTGATTTGTATATTAATGTGTTATTTTACTACGAACTCTAGGGCTGTTTGTGACACTTATAGGAATAGCCCAATAGATTGATCGGAAAGAATAACTTTGAGGTGGTTTCGTACCCTACCATAATCTCTTCGTCTGTTCTCTGCTATTAGTGACTTTGGAGTGACTCTTTGTTGCATGTTGAGGGATAGTTATGTGATCCAATTATGTTATTATTGTTGAGAGAACTTGCACTAGTGAAAGTATGAACCCTAGGCCTTGTTTCCTATCATTGCAATACCGTTTACGCTCACTTTTACCATTAGTTACCTTGCTGTTTTTATATTTTCAGATTACAAATACCTTTATCTACCATCCATATTGCACTTGTATCACCATCTCTTTGCCGAACTAGTGCACCTATACAATCTACCATTGTATTGGGTGTGTTGGGGACACAAGAGACTCTTTGTTATTTGGTTGCAGGGTTGCTTGAGAGAGACCATCTTCATCCTACGCCTCCCACAGATTGATAAACCTTAGGTCGTCCACTTGAGGGAAATTTGCTACTGTCCTACAAACCTCTGCACTTGGAGGCCCAACAACGTCTACAAGAAGAAGGTTGCGTAGTAGACATCAAGTCTCCAATAAGTTCTATAGCTGCAAGATGGAGGAGAATAGTTATGTAAGTGAGCATATACTCAAAATGTCTGGGTATCATAATCACTTGACTCAACTGGGAGTTAATCTTCCTGTTGATAGTGTCATTGACAGAGTTCTTCAATCACTGCCACCAAGCTACAAAAGCTTCATGATGAACTATAATATGCAAGGGATGAATAAGACAATTCCCGAGCTCTTCGCGATGCTAAAGGCTGCGGAGGTAGAAAGCAAAAAGGAGCATCAAGTGTTGACGGTTAACAAAACCACCAGTTTTAAGAAAAAGGGTAAAGGGAAGAAGAAGGGGAACTTCAAGAAGAACGACAAACAAGTTGCTGCTCAGGAGAAGAAACCCAAGTCTGGACCTAAGCCTGAGACTGAGTGCTTCTACTACAAATAGACTGGTCACTGGAAGCGAAATTGCCCCAAGTATTTGGCAGATAAGAAGGATGGCAAGGTGAACAAAGGTATATGTGATATACATGTTATTGATGTGTACCTTACCAGAGCTCGCAGTAGCACCAGGGTATTTGATACTGGTTCTGTTGCTAATATTTGCAACTCGAAACAAGGACTACAGATTAAGCAAAGACTGGTTAAGGACGAGGTGACGATGCACGTGGGAAATGGTTCCAATGTCAATGTGATTGCCGTCGGCACGCTACCCCTACATCTACCTTCGGGATTAGTCTTAGACCTAAATAATTGTTATTTGGTGCCAGCGTTAAGCATGAACATTATATCTGGATCTTGTTTGATCTGAGATGGTTATTCATTTAAATCTAAGAATAATGGTTGTTCTATTTATATGAGTAATATCTTTTATGGTCATGCACCCTTGAAGAGTGGTCTATTTTTGTTAAATCTCGATAGTAGTGATACACATATTCATAATGTTGAAGCCAAAAGATGCAGAGTTGATAATGATAGTGCAACTTATTTGTGGCACTACCGTTTGGGTCATATTGGTATAAAGCGCATGAAGAAACTCCATACTGATGGACTTTTGGAATCACTTGATTATGAATCACTTGGTACTTGCGAACCGTGCCTTATAGGCAAGATGACTAAAACACCGTTCTCCAGAACTATGGAGCGAGCAACATAATTGTTGGAAATCATACATACTGATGTATGTGGTCCGATGAATATTGAGGCTCGCGGTGGGTATCATTATTTTCTCACCTTCACAGATGATTTCAACAGATATGGGTATATCTACTTAATGAAACATAAGTCTGAAACATTTGAAAAGTTCAAAGAATTTTAGGGTGAAGTGGAAAATCATCGTAACAAGAAAATAAAGTTTCTACAATCTGATCAATGAGTGGAATATTTGAGTTACGAGTTTGGTCTACATTTGAAAAAATGCGGAATAGTTTTGCAACTCACGCCACCCGGAACACCACAACGTAATGGTGTGTCCGAACGTTGTAATCGTACTTTACTAGATATGGTGCGATCTATGATGTCTCATACTGATTTACCGCTATCGTTTTGGGGTTATGCTTTAGAGACGGCTACATTCATGTTAAATAGGGCACCATCAAAATCCGTTGAGACGACGCCTTATGAACTATGGTTTGGCAAGAAACCAAAGTTGTCGTTTCTTAAAGTTTGGGGCTGCGATGCTTATGTGAAAAAGCTTCAACCTGATAAGCTCGAACCCAAATCGGAGAAATGTGTCTTCATAGGAGACCCAAAGGAAACTGTTGGGTACACCTTCTATCACAGATCCGAAGGCAAGACATTCGTTGCTAAGAATGGATCCTTTCTAGAGAAGGAGTTTCTCTCGAAAGAAGTGAGTGGGAGGAAAGTAGAACTTGATGAGGTAACTGTACCTGCTCCCTTATTGGAAAGTAGTTCATCTCAGAAACCGGTTCCCGTGACATCTACACCAATTAGTGAGGAAGCTAATGATGATGATCATGAAACTTCAGATCAATTTATTACCGAACCTCATATGTCAACCAGAGTAAGATCCGCACCAGAGTGGTACGGTAATCCTGTTCTGGAGGTCATGTTACTTGACCATGACGAACCTACGAACTATGAGGAAGCGATGATGAGCCTAGATTACACAAAATGGCTTGAGGCCATGAATCTTCAAGAAGAAGACTGACGCTGACGGTAATGTTACTGTCTATAAAGCTCGACTTGCTGCGAAAGGTTTTCAACAAGTTCAAAGAGTTGACTACGATGAGACCTTCTCACCCCTGTAGCGATGCTTAAGTCCGTCCGGATCATGTTAGCTATTGCCGCATTTTATGATTATGAAATTTGGCAAATGGATGTAAAGACTGCATTCCTGAATGGATTTCTGGAAGAAGAGTTGTATATGATGCAACCTGAAGGTTTTATCGATCCAAAGGGTACTAACAAAGTGTGCAAGCTCCAGCGATCCATTTATGGACTGGTGCAAGCATCTCGGAGTTGGGATAAAGGTTTTGATAATGTGATCAAAGCATATGGTTTTATACAGACTTTTGGAGAAGCCTGTATTTACAAGAAAGTGAGTGAGAGCTCTGTAGCATTTCTAATATTATATGTGGATGACATATTATTGATTGGAAATGATATAGAATTTCTGGATAGCATAAAAGGATACTTGAATAGAGTTTTTGAACGAAAAACCTCGATGAAGCTGCTTACATATTGGGTATCAAGATCTATAGAGATAGATCAAGACGCTTAATTGGACTTTCACAAAGCACATACCTTGACAAAGTTTTGAAAAAGTTCAAAATGGATCAGGCAAAGAAAGGGTTCTTGCCTGTGTTACAAGGTGTGAAATTGAGTAAGACTCAATGCCCGACCACTGCAGAAGATAGAGAGAAAATGAAAGATGTTCCCTATGCTTCAGCCATAGGCTCTATCATGTATGCAATGCTGTGTACCAGACCTGATGTGTGCCTTGCTATTAGTTTAGCAGGGAGGTACCAAAGTAATCCAGGAGTGGATCACTGGACAGCGATCAAGAACATCCTGAAATACCTGAAAAGGACTAAGGATATGTTTCTCGTTTATGGAGGTGACAAAGAGCTCATTGTAAATGGTTATGTCGATGCAAGCTTTGGCACTGATCCATATGATTCTAAATCGCAAACCGGATACGTGTTTATATTGAACGGAGGAGCTGTTAGTTGGAGTAGTTCTAAATAGAGCGTCGTGGCGGGATCTACATGTGAAGCGGAGTACATTGCTGCTTCGGTAGCAGCAAATGAAGGAGTCTGGATGAAGGAGTTCATATCCGATCTAGGTGTCATACCTAGTGCATCGGGTCCAATGAAAATCTTTTGTGACAATACTGGTGCAATTGCCTTGGCAAAGGAATCCAGATTTCACAAAAGAACCAAGCACATCAAGAGACGCTTCAACTCCATCCGGGATCAAGTCTAGGTGGGAGACATAGAGATTTGCAAGATAGACACGGATCTGAATGTTGTAGACCCGTTGACTAAGCCTCTTCCACAAGCAAAACATGATCAACACCAAGGCTCCATGGGTGTTAGAATCATTACTGTGTAATCCAGATTATTGACTCTGGTGCAAGTGGGAGACTGAAGGAAATATGCGCTAGAGGCAATAATAAAGTTATTATTTATTTCCTTATATTATGAGAAATGTTTATTATTCATGCTAGAATTGTATTAACCGGAAACATAATACATGTGGGAATACATAGACAAATAGAGTGTCACTAGTATGCCTCTACTTGACTAGCTTGTTTATCAAAGATGGTTATGTTTCCTAACCATAGACATGAGTTGTCATTTGATTAACGGGATCACATCATTAGGAGAATGATGTGATTGACTTGACCCATTCCGTTAGCTTAGCACTTGATCGTTTAGTTTGTTGCTATTGCTTTCTTCATGACTTATACATGTTCCTATGACTATGAGATTATGCAACTCCCGTTTACCGGAGGAACACTTTGTGTGCTACCAAATGTCACAACGTAACTGGGTGATTATAAAGGTGCTCTTCAGGTGTCTCCGAAGGTACTTGTTGAGTTGGCGTATTTCAGATTAGGATTTGTCACTCCGATTGTCGGAGAGGTATCTCTGGGCCCACTCGGTAACGCACATCACTATAAGCCTTGCAAGCATTGTAACTAATGAGTTAATTGAGGGATGATGTATTACGGAACGCGTAAAGAGACTTGCCGGTAACGAGATTGAACTAGGTATTGAGATATCGATGATCGAATCTCGGGCAAGTAACATACCGATGACAAAGGGAACAACGTATGTTGTTATGCGGTTCGACCGATAAAGATCTTCATAGAATATGTAGGAGCCAATATGGGCATCCAGGTTCCGCTATTGGTTATTGACCAGAGAAGTGTCTCGGTCATGTCTACATAGTCCTCGAACCCGTAGGGTCCGGACGCTTAATGTTCATTGACGATATAGTATATATGAGTTATGTATTTTGGTAACCGAATGTTGTTTGGAGTTCCGGATAAGATCATGGACATGACGAGGTACTCCGGAACGGTCCGGAGATAAAGTTTGATATATGGGATAACAGTGTTTGGTCTCCGGAAGGGTTCCGGAATTCACCGGAAGGGTTTTGGAATTCACCGGAAGGGGTTCCGGATGTTTCCCAAAATGTTTGGCTACAAGAACACTTTATTTGGGCCAAAAGGGAAAGCCCACAAGGTTTTTGGAAAGCACAAAAGGAAGTTTTGTGGAGTCCCTGGCGTCTGGGTCTAGACGCCAGGAACCCTGGCGTCTGGCCCTGGAGTCCGAGAAAGACTCTTGCCTTTCGGGTGAAACCGACTTTGTGGAGGCTTTTACTCCAAGTTTTGACCCCAAGGCTCAACATATAAATAGAGGGGTAGGGCTAGCACCCAAGGCACATCAAGAAACACCAAGCCGTGTGCCGGCTACCCCGTCCCCTCTAGTTTATCCTCCATCATAGTTTTCGTAGTGCTTAGGCGAAGCCCTGCGGAGATTGTTCTTCACCAACACCGTCACCATGCCGTCATGCTGCCAGAACTCATCTACTACTTCTCCCCTCTTGCTGGATCTAGAAGGCGAGGACGTCATCGAGCTGAACATGTACTGAACGCGGAGGTGCCGTATGTTTGGTACTTGATCGGGACGGATCATGAAGGTGTACGACTACATCAACCGCGTTGATAAACACTTCTGCTTACGGTCTACGAGGGTACGTAGACAACACTCGCCCCTCTCGTTGCTATGCATCACCATGGTCATGCGTGTGCGTAGGATTTTTTTTTAAATTACTATGTTCCCCAACAGTTCATGCAAACCCACATCCAATTAGCCATATATATCAGGATCTTTCCAACACATTGTGCTTGCCAAAGGATAAAATGTAAAAAGGAAATGTGAAGATCACCATGACTCTTATATAAGGTAGAAGGTAAAAGTAAAAGATAGGCCCTTCGCAGAGGGAAGAAGAGGTTGCCATGCGCTTTTATAGTTGGATGCACAAAATCTTAATGCAAAAGAACATCACTTTATATTGCCACTTGTGATATGGACCTTTATTACGTAGTCCATCGCTTTTATTTCTTCCATATCACAAGATCATATAAAGCTTATTTTCTCCACATTAATAAATCATACATATTTAGAAGGCAATTTTTATTGCATGCACCGATGACAACTTACTTGAAAGATCTTACTCAATCCATAGGTAGGTATGGTGGGCTCTCATGGCAAAACTGGGTTTAAGGATATTTGGAAGCACAAGTAGTATTTCTACTTGGTGCAAAGAACTTGGCTAGCATGATAGGGAAAGGCAAGCTCAACATGTTGGATGATCCATGACAATATAATTTATCTTAGATGTAAGAAAACATAACCCATTATGTTGTCTTCCTTGTCCAATGTCAACTCTTTAGCATATCATACTTCAATGAGTGCTCACAATCATAAAAGATGTCCAAGATAGTATATTTATATGTGAAAACCTATCTTTCTTTATTACTCCCTATTAATTGCAACGATGACCAAAACTATATATGTCAACTCTCAAAAACTTTTATTCATCATACTCTTTATATGTGAGCTCATTACTCTCCATAAGATCCATATGATCTCTTTATTTCTTTTTATTTCTTCTCTTTTATTTTATTCCCTCAAGATCATAGCAAAATAATCAAGCCCTTGACTCAACACTAATCTTTATTATATATAGCTCACGGACTCGATTACATAGAAGGATCATAAAGGAAAACTCAAAACTAGATCATACTCAAACTTTATTCTACTAGATCAAGATATTATCAAAAGGATCAAACTAAGAAAAAAGGTAAAGGTAAAAGTGATGGTGATACGATACCGGGGCACTCCCCCAAGCTTGGCAGTTACCAAGGGGAGTGCCCATATACCCATGTCTTTATGTTGCCTTCCTCGGAGGTGCTGACGAAGGAGTTATTGATGATGTAGGCTTGTCGTCCATCTTCCAAGGCATAGGCTCACCATCATAGAAGGATGATCGACTCTCCGGAATCCTCAAATCTGCAGCCAAACTCATCCTCTTGAATCTATATTCATACTCACAGTTTTGGTTTTGCAGGTCATAGATTTGGGCTTGGAGGCGCTCGATTTTCTCGTGAAGCTTGAAGACGGCCTCCCCAATGTCCTTGGCGTCCAGCTTGTGGTTGTTGGTGAACTTCGTGATCATTATGTGATTGGAGTCGAGTCCACGTTCCACCATCTCCTGGCACTTGAAAACTTGTTGCTCCATCGCCTCGAGCCTTGTCTCCACGCTTCCGGTCCTCCTTGGTCCCTCAACATCGTGGATGTGCAGCAACCCCTCACGCATCTCAATGGTTTGAGGGTGTTGCAGCACCTCCTCGAGGTAGGGGTTGATGACCTTCTCAAAGAACTTGTCCTTGGGGGCACTTGAAGACGCCATGGCGATCTAGATCTGTCAGAAAAACAGCTCGAAACAAAGACATGAGATATTTGCGTGATACGGTGGTCAAAACCTTCGGGAGATTATATTATGATTTTTTACCGACCAAAAGAAGTATCGTGCAAGAAAATGGAGTCCGGAGAGCGCACGAGGTGCCCACAAGGTAGGGGGCGCGCCCAGGAGGGCAGGGCGCGCCCTCCAGCCTCGTGTCCTTTCCGGCCTGCTTCTTACTTTCCTATTTTCTTAAATATTCCAAAACGGAGAAAAATTGCCATTAGAACTGTTTTGGAGTCGGTTTACTTACTGTACCACATACCTATTCCTTTTCGGAGTCTGAAATGTTCCGGAAAGTGTCCCTTATGTATTCCTCTGGGGTTACGGTTTTAATAACATTAGTTTCAACATTTATAGGATTACCTAAGATATAATGTTTGATTCTTTGACCGTTCACCACCCTCAGATTTGTGCCTTCGAAGTTGTTGATTTTTATGGCACCAGAACGATAGACCTCCTCGATAACGTAAGGACCTTCCCATTTAGAGAGAAGTTTTCCTGCAAAGAATCTTAAACGAGAGTTGTATAGCAATACATAATCACATACATTAAATTCACGATTTTGTATCCTTTTGTCATGCCATCTTTTAACTTTTTCTTTAAACAACTTGGCACTTTCATAGGCCTGGGTTCTCCATTCATCAAGTGAGCTAATGTCAAATAGCCTCTTCTCGCCTGCAAGTTTGAAATCATAATTGAGCTCTTTAATGGCTCAATATGCCTTATGTTCTAGTTCAAGAGGTAAGTGACATGCTTTACCATAAACCATTTTATACGGAGACATACCCATAGGATTTTTATATGCAGTTCTATAAGCCCATAATGCACCATCAAGTTTCTTGGACCAATTCTTTCTAGATCTATTAAAAGTCTTTTGCAAAATTAATTTGGGATCTCTATTACTCAATTCTACTTGACCACTAGATTGTGGGTGATATGGAGATGCAATTCTATGATTAACATCATACTTAGCAAGCATTTTGCGAAAGGCACCATGAATAAAATGTGAACCACCATCAGTCATTAAGTATCTAGGGACTCCAAATCTCAGAAAAATAACTTCTTTAAGCATCTTAACAGAGGTGTTATGATCAACACTACTAGCTGGAAAAGCTTCTACCCACTTAGTAACGTAATCAAGAACAACTAAAATATGTGTATAACCATTAGAGGAAGGAAACGGTCCCATATAATCGAAGCCCCAAACATCAAATGGTTCAATAACAAGTGAATAATTCATAGGCATTTCCCGACGTCTACTAATATTACCAATTCTTTGACATTCATCACAAGATAAGACAAACATACGGGCATCCTTGAAGATAGTAGGCCAATAAAAACCGGATTGCAATACCTTATGTGCAGTTCTATCTCCAGCATGGTGTCCTCCATAGGCTTCGGAGTGACACTTGCGTAGGATCTGTTCCTGTTCATGCTCAGGTACACAACATCAAGTAGCACCATCTACTCCTTCTTTATAAAGGTGTGGGTCATCCCAAAAGTAATGTCTTAAATCATAGAAGAAATTTTTCTTTTGCTGGTATGTGAAACTAGGTGGTATAAACTTAGCAACAATATAATTAGCATAATCAGCATACCATGGAGCAGTACGAGAAGCATTTATGACATTTAATTGTTCATCAAGAAGGCTATCATCAATAGGTAGTGGGTCATCAAGAACATTCTCTAACCTAGACAAGTTGTCTGCAACGGGGTTCTTAGCTCCCTTTCTATCAATAATATGCAAATCAAATTCTTGTAGCAGGAGAACCCATCTAATAAGTCTAGGTTTTGTATCTTTATTTTCCATAAGATATTTAATGGCAGCATGATCAGTGTGAATAGTTACTTTAAAATCAACAATATAAGGACTGAACTTATCACAAGCAAAAAAAACTGCTAAAAATTCCTTTTCAGTAGTAGCATAATTTCTTTGGGCATTGTCAAGAGTTTTACTAGCATCACACATAATTTCAAAAGGTAAATTCCAATCAGGTGGCTGAACAATAGGTGCAGAAATCAAAGCTTTCTTAAGTACTTCAAATGCTTCTACACAATCATCATCAAAGACAAAAGGAATAACATTTTGTGATAGATTAGTCAGAGGCCGGGAAATTTTTGAGAAGTCCTTAATGAGACTCCTATAAAAACCGGCATGACCAAGGAAACTTCTTATACCTTTAATGTCCTTGGGACACGACATCTTTTCAATAGCATCAACTTTAGCTTTGTCAACTTCAATACCTCTTTCAGAAATTTTATGCCCCAAGACAATACCTTCATTAACAATAAAGTGTCACTTCTCCCAATTCAAAACGAGATTAGTTTCTTCACATCTCTGCAAAACTCGATCAAGGTTGCTCAAGCAATCATCAAAAGAGGATCCATAAACGGAGAAATCATCCATGAATACCTCACAAATATTTTCACAAAAGTCAGAGAATATAGCCATCATGCATATTTGAAAGGTAGCGGGTGCATTACATAAACCAAAAGGCATACGTCTATAAGCAAAAGTACCGAAAGGGCAAGTAAACGTGGTCTTTTCTTGATCCTTAGCTGACACAGGTATTTGAGAGAAACCAGAGTAACCATCTAGAAAGCAAAAGTGTGTATGTTTGGATAATCTTTCTAGCATTTGATCAATAAAAGGCAAAGGTTAATGATCTTTTTAGTAGCTTTATTTAATTTGCAGAAATCAATTACCATCCTATAACCTGTAATAATTCTTTGTGGAATCAATTCATCTTTGTCATTAGGAACAATGCTAATACCTCCCTTCTTAGGGACACAATGGACAGGACTTACCCACTGACTATCAGCAACGGGATAAATTATACCGGCCTAAAGGAGATTTAATATTTCCTTTCTTACCACTTCTTTCACCTTAGGATTTAGCTATCGTTGGTGATCAATAACCGGTTTGGCGTCTTTCTCAAAATTTATTTTGTGTTGACATAGAGTGGGACTAATGCCCTTAAGATCATCAAGAGTATATCCAATAGCAGCATGGTTCTTCTTCAGAGTTTTCAATAATTTCTCTTCCCCCTTCTCTGAAAGGTTAGCACTAATAATAACAGGATATATCTTCTTTTCATCAAGATAAGCATATTTAAGAGTATCAGGTAATGGTTTAAGCTCAAACACGGGATCACCCTTGGGTGGAGGAGGATCCCCTAGAATTTCAACAGGCAAGTTGTGTTTCAGAATAGGTCCACATTTAAAGAATACTTCATCTAATTCCCTTCTTTAATTCATAAACATATTATTTTCATGGTCTAGCAAATATTGTTCTAAAGGATCAGTAGGAGGCACGGCAATAGAAGCAAGACCAATAATTTCATCTTTACTAGGCAATTCCTCATCACGGGGTTGTCTATGAAACTTAGCAGAATTAAACTCATGAGACATATCCCCTAAACCAACAGAACCAATATCCTTAATGCCGTCTATCTTAGCATTAACAGTATTCAAGAAGGGTCTACCAAATATAATGGGACAAAAGCTATCTTGTGGGGAACCAAGAACAAGAAAATCATCAGGATATTTAACCTTCCCACCCAAGACTTCAACATCTCTAACAATCCCAATTGGTGAAATAGTATCTCTATTGGCAAGCTTAATGGTGACATTGATATCTTTTATCTCAACAGGTGCAATATCATGCATAATTTCTCTGTATAAGAAATGAGTTATTGCACTTGCACTAGCACCCATATCACATAAACCATGGTAACAATGATCTCCTATTTTAATAGAAATAACAGGCATGCCTACAACAGGTCTATGTTTATTTTTAGCATCAGGTCTAGCAATTCTAGTAGTCTCATCACAGAAGTAAATAACATGCCCATCAATATTATCAACCAAGAGATCCTTAACCATAGCAATATTAGGTTCAACTTTAATTTGTTCAGGGGGTTTGTGTGTCCTAATATTACTTTTGTTGACTACAGTTGAAGCTTTAGCATGATCCTTTATTCTAACAGGGAAAGGTGGTTTCTCAACATAAGTAGTAGGAACAATAGGATCATTATAAGTAATAGTATTTTCTTCAACTTTAATAGGTGTAACTACTTTTACTTCAATGGGAGGAATATATTTAAACCACTTCTCCTTAGGGAGATCAACATGAGTAGAAAATGATTCACAGAAAGAAGCTACTATCTCAGAGTCAAGTCCATATTTAGTGCTAAATTCATGAAAAGCATCGGTATCCATAAAAGATTTAACACAATCAAACTTAGGTGTTGTACCTGACTCCTTACCTTTGTCGAGATCCCAATCTTTAGAGTTGCATTTAATCCTTTCCAATAAATCCCATTTGAATTCAATAGTCTTCATCATAAAAGACAGTATAAGAAGTATCAAGCATGGAGCGATTACTGAGAGAAAGCCGAGCATAAATTTTTTGAATAATCATTTCTCTTGAGAGCTCATGATTGGGGCTTGAATATAACATTGACTTAAGCCTCCCCCAAGCTTGAGCGATGCTTTCTCCTTCGCGAGGAGAAATATTATATATATAATTACGATCACGATGAACCAGATGCATAGGATAAAACTTCTGATGAAATTCCAATTTCAATCGTTTGTAGTTCCATGATCCCATATCATCACATAGCCTATAGCATGTCAATGCCTCTCCCTTCAAAGATAAAGGGAAAACATTATTCTCGATAACATCCTCGGGCATACCTGCGAGCTTAAATAATCTACAAACTTCATCCACATAGATTAAGTGTAAATCGGGATGCAATGTTCCATCTCCTGCAAAAGGATTACCTAGTAGTTTCTCTATCATACTCGAAGGAATTTCAAAGTAAACATTTTCAGTAGGTTCAGTAGGTTGAGGGGTAACTAATTTTGGTTCCGGACAAGGTGAAGATACCCCGAACAAACCCCTCAAAGGATTATGTTCCATAGTAACAAGTGACAGTAAATTTCAACACACTATATAAATTTTTCCTTACCAAATTCCACCTACCAAAGGCACTTCACTCCCCGACAACGGTGCCAGAAAAGAGTCTTGATAACCCACACGTATAGGGGTTCTATCGTAGTCCTTTCGATAAGTAAGAGTGTCGAACCCAAAGAGGAGCAGAAGGAAATGATAAGCGGTTTTCAGCAAGGTATTCTCAGCAAGCACTGAAATTATCGGTAACAGATAGTTTTGTGATAAGATAATTTGTAACGAGTAGGAAGTGATAAAAGTAAATAAGGCGCAGAAAGATGGCCCAATCCTTTTTATAGCAAAGGACAAGCCTGGACAAACTCTTATATGAAGGAAAGCACTCCCGAGGACACATGAGAATTATCGTCAAGCTAGTTTTCATCACGATCATATGATTCGCGTTCGGTACTTTGATAATTTAATATGTGGGTGGACCGGTGCTTGGGTACTGTCCTTACTTGGGCAAGCATCCCACTTATGATTAACCCCTACTGCAAGCATCCGCAACTACAACAAAAGTATTAAGGTAAACCTAACCATACCATGAAACATATGGATCCAAAACAGCCCCTTACGAAGCAACGCATAAACTAGGGTTTAAGCTTCTGTCACTCTAGCAACCCATCATCTACTTATTACTTCCCAATGCCTCCCTCTATGCCCAAACAATGGTGAAGTGTCATGTAGTCGACGTTCACATGACACCACTAGAGGGATGACAACATACATCTCATCAAAATATCGAACGAATACCAAATTCACATGACTACTTATAGCAAGACTTCTCCCATGTCCTCAGGAACAAACGTAACTACTCACAAAGCATATTCATGTTCATAATCAGAGGGGTATTAATATGCATAATGGATCTGAACATATGATCTTCCACCAAGTAAACCAACTAACATCAACTACGAGGAGTAATCAACACTACTAGCAAGCTACACGTACCAATCTAAGGTTTGGATACAAAGATTGGATACAAGAGATGAACTAGGGTTTGAGATGAGATGGTGCTGGTGAAGATGTTGATGGAGATTGAACCCCTCCCGATGAGAGGATCGTTGGCGATGATGATGGTGATGATTTCCCCCTCCCGGAGGGAAGTTTCCCCGGCAGAACAGCTCCGCCGGAGCCCTAGATTGGTTCCGCCTCGTGGCAGTGGAGTTTCGTCCCGTGAGCTTGCTTCTAATTTTTTCCCCGACAAGACTCCATATAGCCAAATATGGGCATCGGAGGGCTACCAGGGGGCCCACGAGGCAGGGGGCGCGCCCAGGGGGTAGGGCGCGCCCCCACCCTCATGGCTAGTGGGTCGCCCCTCTAGTGCTTTCTTCGCTCAGTATTTTTGTATATTCTGAAAATAACTTCCATGAAGTTTCAGGACTTTTGGAGCTGTGCAGAATAGGTCTCTAATATTTGCTCCTTTTCCAGCCCAGAATTCCAGCTGCTGGCATTCCCCCTCTTCATGTAAACCTTGTAAAATAAGAGAGAATAGGCATAAGTGTTGTGACATAATGTGTAATAACAGTCCATAATGCGATAAATATCATATAAAAGCATGATGCAAAATGGACGTATCAAGCATCATGAAATTGGTGATGGAGGAAGGTTGATGATGATGATGGCGACGGATTCCCCTCTCCGGAGCCCCGAACGGACTCTAGACCAGCCCTCCCAAGAGAGTTTAGGGCTTGGCGGCGGCTCCGTATCGTAAAACGCGATGAATCCTTCTCTCAGATTTTTTCTCCCTGAGCATGAATATATGGAGTCAGGATGGACGTTGGTGGAGCATCAAGGGGTCCACAAGGCAGGGGGGCGCGCCCAGGGGGGTAGGCGCGCCCCCACCCTCGTGGACAGGGTGTGGGCCCCCCTGACATTGATTCTTTCGCCAATATTTTTTATATATTCCAAAAATAATCTCCGTTGATTTTTAGGTCATTCCGAGAACTTTTATTTCTGCACAAAAATAACACCATGGCAATTCTGCCAAAAACAGCATCAGTCCGGATTAGTTCCATTCAAATCATGCAAGTTAGAGTCCAAAACAAGGGCAAAAGTGTTTGGAAAAGTAGGTACGATGGAGACGTATCAGCGTATTGCTACATCACCATGTCGTTCGGCTTGAAGAACGCCAACGCCACCTTCCAGCGCTGCATGCAAAAGTGCGTGCTACCACAACTTGGCCGCAATATCCACGTCTACTTGGACGACATCGTGGTGAAGACCAAGCAGCACCTCACGCTCCTCGACGACCTGAAGGAGACCTTCGCCAACCTGCGCGAATACAAGGTCAAGATCAACCCGGAGAAATGCGTTTTCGGCGTCCCGGCAGGAAAGCTACTCGGCTTCCTCTTCTCGGAGTGCGGCATTGAGGCGAACCTAGAGAAAATCAAGGCCATCAAATGCATGCGCAAGACGGCCCGGCTGCGCGATGTCCAGAAGTTCACCGGCTGCTTGGCCTCGGTCAGCCGGTTTCTCAGCCGGCTGGGCGAGAGGGCCTTGCCCCTATATCAGCTGATGAAGAAGACGACGTCGTTCGAATGGAATGACCAGGCGGATGAGGCTTTCCGGGATCTTGCATGTGCTTATCTGTGGTGACAATGGGATATCACGTGATCCACTTGATGTATGTTTTGGTGATCAACTTGCGAGTTCCATGACCTCGTGAACTTATGCATAGGGGTTGGCACACGTTTTCGTCTTGACTCTCCGGTAGAAACTTTGGGGCACTCTTTGAAGTTCTTTGTGTTGGTTGAATAGATGAATCCGAGATTGTGTGATGCATATCGTATAATCATACCCACAGATACTTGAGGTGACATTGGAGTATCTAGGTGACATTAGGGTTTTGGTTGATTTGTGTCTTAAGGTGTTATTCTAGTACGAACTCTAGGATAGATTGAACGGAAAGAATAACTTCATGTTATTTACTACGGACTCTTGAATAGATCGATCAGAAAGGATAACTTTGAGGTGGTTTCGTACCCTACAATAATCTCTTCGTTTGTTCTCCGCTATTAGTGACTTTGAAGTGACTCTTTGTTGCATGTTGAGGGCTAGTTATATGATCCAATTATGTTATTATTGTTGAGAGAACTTGCACTAGTGAAAGTATGAACCCTAGGCCTTGTTTCCTAGCATTGCAATACCGTTTGCGCTCACTTTTATCATTAGTTACCTTGCTGTTTTTATAATTTCAGATTACAAAAACCTATATCTACTATCCATATTGCACTTGTATCAGCATCTCTTCGCCGAAATAGTGCACCTATACAATTTACCATTGTATTGGGTGTGTTGGGGACACAAGAGACTCTTTGTTATTTGGTTGCAGGGTTGTTTAAGAGAGACCATCTTCATCCTAAGCCTCCCATGGATTGATAAACCTTAGGTCATCCACTTGAGGGAAATTTGCTACTGTCCTACAAACCTCTGGACTTGGAGGACCAATGATGACCCACAAGTATAGGGGATCTATCGTAGTCCTTTCGATAAGTAAGAGTGTCGAACCCAACGAGGAGCAGAGGGAAATGATAAGCGGTTTTCAGCAAGGTATTCTCTGCAAGTACTAAAATAAGTGGTAACAGATAGTTTTGTGATAGGATAATTTGTAACGAGCGACAAGTAACAAAAGTAAATAAAGTGCAACAAGGTGTCCCAATCCTTTTTGTAGCAAAGGACAAGCCTGGACAAACTCTTATATTGAGAAAAGCGCTCCCGAGGACACATGGGAATATTGTCAAGCTAGATTTCATCACGTTCATATGATTCGCGTTCGGTACTTTGATAATTTGATATGTGGGTGGACCAGTGCTTGGGTGCTGTTCTTACTTGAACAAGCATCCCACTTATGATTAACCTCTGTTGCAAGCATCCACAACTACAACAAAAGTATTAAGGTAAACCTAACCATATCATGAAACATATGGATCCAAATCAGCCCCTTACGAAGCAACGCATAAACTAGGGTTTAAGCTTCTGTCACTCTAGCAACCCATCATCTACTTATTACTTCCCAATGCCTTCCTCTAGGCCCAAATAATGGTGAAGTGTTATGCGGTCGACGTTCATATAATACCACTAGAGGCTAGACAACATACATCTCATCAAAATATCGAACGAATACCAAATTCACATGACTACTAATAGCAATACTTCTCCCATGTCCTCAGGAACAAACGTAACAACTCACAAAGCATATTCATGGTCATAATCAGAGGGGTATTAATATGCATAAAGGATCTGAACATATGATCTTCCACCAAATAAACCAACTAGGGGTAATTAACACTACAAGGAGTAATTAACACTACTAGCAAACTACTAGTACCAATCCCGGACTTGGAGACAAGAATTGGATACAAGAGATGAACTAGGGTTTTGAGAGGAGATGGTGCTGGTGAAGATGTTGATGGAGATTGCCCTCTCCCGGTGATAGGAGCGTTGGTGATGACGATGGTGATGATTTCCCCCTCCCGGAGGGAAGTGTCCCCGGCAGAACAGCTCTGCCGGAGCCCTATATTGGTTCCGCCTCGTGGCAGCGGAGTCTCGTCCCGAAAGGTTGCTTCTGATTTTTTCGTTGACGAAAGACTTCATATAGCAGAAGATGGCCACCGGAGGGCCACCAGGGGGCCCACGAGGCAGGGGCGCGCCACAAGGTGGCCCTGGTGGCCCTCCGGTGGCCATCTTCTGCTATATGGAGTCTTTCGATGGGAAAAAATCATAAGCCATCTTCTCGGACGAAATTCCGCCGCCACGAGGCGGAACCTTGGCGGAACCAATCTAGGGCTTTGGCGGAGCTGTTCTGCCGAGAAAACTTCCCTCCCGGAGGGGGAAATCATCGCCATCATCATCACCAACGCTCCTCTCACCGGGAGAGGGCAATCTCCAACAACATCTTCATCAGCACCATCTCATCTCAAAACCCTAGTTTATCTCTTGTATCCAATTCTTGTCTCCAAGTCCGGGATTCGTGCTAGTAGGTTGTTAGTAGTGTTAATTACTCCTTGTAGTTGATGCTAGTTGGTTTAATTGGTGGAAGATCATATGTTCAGATCCTATATGCATATTAATACCCCTCTGATTATGAACATGTTTATGCTTTGTGAGTAGTCACTTTTATTCCTGAGGACATGGGAGAAGTCTTGCTATTAGTAGTCATGTGAATTTGGTATTCGTTCGATATTTTGATGAGATGTATGTTGTCTCTCCTCTAGTGGTGTTATGTGAATGTTGACTACATGACACTTCACCAATATTTGGGCCTAGAGGAAGGCATTGGGAAGTAATAAGTAGATGATGGGTTGCTAGAGTGACAGAAGCTTAAACCCTAGTTTATGCGTTGCTTCGTAAGGGGCTGAATTGGATCCATATGTTTCATGCTATGGTTAGGTTTACCTTAATACTTTTGTTGTAGTTGCGGATGCTTGTAATAGAGGTTAATCATAAGTGGGATGTTTGTCCAAGTAAGGGCAGCACCCAAGCACCGGTCCAACCACATACCAAATTATCAAAGTACCGAACACGAATCATATAAACGTGATGAAAACTAGCTTGACGATATTCCCATGTGTCCTTGGGAGCACTTTACATCATATAAGAGTTTGTCCAGGCTTATCCTTTGCTACAAAAAGGATTGGGACACCTTGCTGCACTTTATTTACTTTTGTTACTTGTTGCTCGCTACCAATTATCCTATCACAAAACTATTTGTTACCACTTATTTCAGTACTTGCAGAGAATACCTTGCTGGAAACCACTTATCATTTCCTTCAGCTCCTCGTTGGGTTCGACACTCTTACTTATCTAAAGGACTACGATAGATCCCCTATACTTGTGGGTCATCAAGACTCTTTTCTGGCGCCGTTGCCGGGGAGTGAAGCGCCTTTGGTAGGTGGAATTTGGTAAGGAAAAATTTATATAGTGTGCTGAAATTTACTGTCACTTGTTACCATGGAAAGTAATCCTCTGAGGGGCTTGTTCGGGGTATCTTCACCCCGACCAGTAGAGCAAAGAGTTGCTTCTCAACCTACTGAACCTACTGAAAATGAAAATGAAAATAAAAATTCTTGCTTTGAAGTTCCTTCGGGTATGATAGAAAAACTGCTAGCTAATCCTTTTTAGGAGATGGAACAAAACATCCTGATGAACATGTGATATATGTGGATGAAGTTTGGGGATTATTTAAGCTTGCAGGTGTACCCGGAGATGTTGTTAAGAAGAAGGTCTTCCCTTTATCTTTGAGGGGAGATGTATCGACATGGTATAGGCTATGTGATGATATGGGGTCTTGGAATTACAAACGATTGAAGTTGGAATTTCATCAGAAGTTTTATCCTATGCACCTTGTTCATCGTGATCGCAATTACATATATAATTTTTAGCCTCGCGAAGGAGAAAGCATCGCTCAAGCTTGGGGGAGGCTTATGTTATATTCATGCCCCAATCATGAGCTCTCAAGAGAAATGATTATTCAAAAAATTTATGCTTGGCTTTCTGGTAACAATCGCACCATGCTTGATACTTCTTGTGCTGGCTCTTTTATGATGAATACTATTGAATTCAAATGGGATTTATTGGAAAGAATTAAACTCAACTCCAAAGATTGGGACCTCGACAATGGTAAGGAGTCAGGTATGACACCTAGTTTTGATTGTGTTAAATCTTTTATGGATACCGATATTTTTCGTAAATTTAGCACTAAATATGGACTTGACTCTGAGATAGTAGCTTCTTTCTGTGAATCTTTTTCTGCTTATGTTGATCTCCCCAAGGAGAAGTGGTTTAAAAATCATCCTCCCATAGAAGTAAAAGTAGCTACACCTATTAAAGTTGAAGAAAAGACTATCACTTATAATGATCCTATTGTTCCTACTTCTTATGTTGAGAAACCACCTTTCCCTGTTAGGATAAAGGATCATGCTAAAGCTTCAATTGTGGTTCGTAAAAGCAATATTAAAACATATACACCTCCTGAGCAAGTTAAAGTTGAACCTAATATTGCTATTGTTAAAGATCTCTTGTCTGATAATATTGATGGGCATGTTATTTATTTCTGTGATGAAACTGCTAGAATTGCTAAACCCCGTGATAAAGATAAACCTAGACCTGTGGTAGGCATGCCTTGTTATTTCTGTTAAAATAGGGGATTATTGTTATCATGGCTTATGTGATATGGGTGCCAGTGCTAGTGCAATACCTATTAGCCTTTATAGAGAAATTATGCATGATATTGCAGCTGTTGAGTTAGAAGATATTGATGTTACAATTAAACTTGCCAATAGAGATACTATTTCACCAATGGGAATTGTTAGAGATGTTGAAGTCTTGTGTGGGAAAACTAAATATCCTGCTGATTTTCTTGTTCTTGGTTGCCCACAAGATAGCTTTTGTCCCATGATATTTGGTAGACCCTTCTTAAATACTGTTAATGCTACCATAGATTGCAAAAGGGATGTTGTTACTATCGGTTTAGATGATATGACTCATGAATTTAATTTCTCTAAATTTAGTAGACAACACCGTGAAGAATAATTACCTAGTAAGGATGAAGTTATTGGTCTTGCTTCTATTGCCGTACCTCGGAGTGATCCTTTAGAACAATATTTGCTAGACCATGAAAATGATATGTTTATGAATGAAAGAAGGGAATTAGATGAATTATTCTTTAAACAGGAAACTATTCTGAAAAACAATTTACCTGTTGAAATCCTAGGGGATCCTCCTCCACCCAAGGGTGATCCCGTGCTTGAGCTTAAACCGTTACCTGATAATCTTAAATATGCTTATCTTGATGAGAAAAAGATATACCCTGTTATTATTAGTGCTAACCTTTCAGAACATGAAGAAGAGAGATTATTGAAAACTCTGAAGAAGCACTGTGATGCTATTGGATATACTCTTGATGATCTTAAGGGCATTAGTCCCACTCTATGTCAACATAAAATTAATTTGGAAGAAGATGCTAAACCAGTTCGTGATCATCAACGCCAGCTGAATCCTAAAATGAAAGAAGTGGTAAGGAAGGAGATACTAAAGCTCCTTGAGGCAGGTATAATTTATCCCATTGCTGATAGTCAATGGATAAGCCCTGTCCATTGTGTCCCTAAGAAGGGAGGTATTACTGTTGTTCCTAATGATAAAGATGAATTGATTCCTCAAAGAATTATTACAGGTTATAGGATGATAATTGATTTTCGCAAATTAAATAAGGCTACTAAAAAGGATCATTACCCCTTACCTTTTATCAATCAAATGCTAGAAAGATTATATAAACATACACATTTTTGCTTTCTAGATGGTTATTCTGGTTTCTCTCAAATACCCGTGTCAGCTAAGGACCAATCAAAGACTACTTTTACATGCCCTTTTGGTACTTTTGCTTATAGACGTATGCCTTTTGGTTTATGTAATGCACCTGCTACCTTTCAAAGATGCATGATGGCTATATTCTCTAACTTCTGTGAAATGATTTGTGAGGTTTTCATGGACGACTTTTCCGTCTATGGATCTTCTTTTGATGATTTATTGAGCAACCTTGATCGAGTTTTGCAGAGATGTGAAGAAACTAATCTTGTCTTGAATTGGGAAAAGTGCCACTTTATGGTTAATGAAGGTATTGTCTTGGGGCATAAAGTTTCTGTAAGAGGTATTGAAGTTGAGAAAGCCAAGGTTGATGCTATTCAAAAGATGCCATGTCCCAAGGACATCAAAGGTATTAGAAGTTTCCTTGGCCATGCCGGATTTTATAGGAGGTTCATTAAGGACTTCTCAAAAATCTCTTGGCCTCTGACTAATTTATTACAAAAAGATATACCATTTATCTTTGATGATGATTGTGTAGAAGCATTTGAAATACTTAAGAAAGCATTGATCTCTGCACCTATTGTTCAGCCACCTGATTGGAATTTACCCTTTGAAATTATGTGTAATGCTAGTGATTATGCTGCAGGTGATGTTCTAGGACAAAGAGTTGATAAGAAACTAAATGTTATTCAATATGCTAGTAAAACTCTACATAATGCTCAAAGAAATTATGCTACTACTAAAAAGGAATTCTTAGCAGTTGTATTTGCTTGTGATAAGTTTAGACCTTATATTGTTGATTCTAAAGTAACTATTCACACTGATCATGCTGCTATTAAATATCATATGGAAAAGAAAGATGTTAAACCTAGACTTATTAGATGGGTTCTCTTGCTACAAGAATTTGGTTTGCATAATGTTGATAGAAGAGGAGATGAGAACCCCGTTGCAGACAACTTGTCTAGGTTAGAAAATGTGCTTGATGACCCACTACCTATTGATGATAGCTTTCCTGATGAGCAATTAAATGTCATAAATGCCTCTCATACTACTCCATGGTATGCTGATTATGCTAATTACATTGTTGCTAAGTTCATACCACCTAGTTTCACATACCAGCAAAAGAAAAGGTTCTTCTATGATTTGAGGCATTACTTTTGGGATGACCCACATCTTTATAAAGAAGGAGTAGATGGTGTTATTAGACGTTGTGTACCTGAGCATGAACAGGAACAGATCCTACGCAAGTGTCACTCCAAAGCTTATGGAGGACACCATGCTGGAGATAGAACTGCACATAAGGTACTGCAATCTTGCTTTTATTGGCCTACTCTCTTCAAGGATGCCCGTAAGTTTTTCTTATCTTGTGATGAATGTCAAAGAATTGGTAATATTAGTAGACGTCAAGAAATGCCTATGAATTATTCACTTGTTATTGAACCATTTGATGTTTGGGGCTTTGACTATATGGGACCTTTTCCTTCCTCTAATGGTTATACACATATTTTAGTTGATGTTGATTACGTTACTAAGTGGGTAGAAGCTATTCCAACTAGTAGTGCCGATCATAACACTTCTATTAAAATGCTTAAAGGAGTTATTTTTCCAAGATTTGGAGTCCCTAGATATTTAATGACTGATGGTGGTTCACATTTTATTCATGGTGCTTTCCGTAAAACGCTTGCTAAATATGATGTTAATCATATAATTGCATCTCCTTATCACCCGCAGTCTAGTGGTCAAGTAGAATTGAGTAATAGAGAACTCAAATTAATTTTGCAAAAGACTGTTAATAGGTCTAGAAAGAATTGGTCCAAGAAACTAGATGATGCATTATGGGCCTATAGAACTGCATATAAAAATTCTATGGGTATGTCTCCGTATAAAATGGTTTATGGAAAAGCATGTCACTTACCTCTCAAACTAGAACACAAGGCTTATTGGGATATTAAAGAAATTAATTATGATTTTAAACTTGCCGGTGAGAAGAGGTTATTTGATATTAGCTCACTCGATGAATGGAGAACCCAAGTCTATGAAAATGCCAAGTTGTTTAAAGAAAAAGTTAAAAGATGGCATGACAAAAGGGTACAAAAGCGTGAGTTTAACGTAGGTGATTATGTATTGCTATACAACTCTCGTTTAACACTTTTTGTAGGAAAACTTCTCTCTAAATGGGAAGGTCCTGACGTTATCGAGGAAGTCTACCATTCCGGTGCCATAAAAATCAACAACTTCGAAGGCACAAATCCGAAGGTGGTGAACGGTCAAAGAATTAAACATTATATCTCAGGTAATCCCATAAATGTTGAAACCAATATTATTGAAACTGTAACCCTGGAGGAATACATAAGGGGCACTTTCCGGAACGTTTCAGACTCCGAAAAGGAATAGGTATGTGGTACGGTAAGTAAACTGACTCCAAAACAGTTTTTAAGGCAATATTTCTTCGTTTTGGAACATTTAGAAAAAATAGAAAAATAAGAAGCAGTCCGGGAAGGACATGAGGCCTCCACGAGGGTGGAGGGCGCGCCTTACCTTACTGGGCACGCCCCCTACCTCGTGGGCACCTCGTGCGCTTTCCGGACTCCGTTTTCTTACAGGACACGTATTTTGGTCGGTAAAAATTCATTATATAATCTCCCGGGGGTTTTGACTCCCGTATCACGCAAAAATCTCTTGCCTTTGTTTTGAGCTGTCCTGCTGCAGACAGAGCAACATGTCATCCCAGGATTCAGAAGGAGAAAGCTATGTGGCTGATTACCTTGCAGACCCTAAGGTCTATGGGGATGTGGAGCATTGTGGTTGGACTACGGAAGAAGATGAAGACTATGAACCCAAGGGAAAGGAGGAGACGAGCTCAGATGAAGATGAAGTCCCACTACCTCAACCAGGGGACATGCATGTGGAGTTCAAAAAGTCAAGCCTCCCGGATAGAGTAAAGAAACCTAAGATTGAGTTCATCCCTTTTCGCCTCTTGCAGGAAAACAAGCAGGAACTATGCAAAAAGATACTAAGCCTGGAACAGGAGATCGAGGACATAAGGGACCAAAATTTTGTCCTCAAACGCAAATCAAGGAAGAAGCCTACATCATCAAAAAAATCACCACCGTCTCCACCAACAAAGAAGAATTGAGTATCTGGTATGGTCACTCCACTTGGCAACTGCCAAGCTTGGGGGAGTGCCCCGGTATCGCATCACCATCACTTTTATCTTTATCGTTTTTCTTAGTCCGATCCTTTTGATAATATCTTGATCTAGTAGAATAAAAGTTCTTAGTATGACCTAGTCGTGAGTTTTGCTTTATTATCCTTCTATGTAATCGAGTCCGTAAGCTATATAATAAAGATTAGTGTTGAGTCAAGGGCTTGATTATTTTGCCATGATCCTAAGTGAATAAAAGAAAAGAGAAAGAAATAAAAAGAAACAAAGAGATCATGTGAGTCTAATGGAGAGTAATGAGCTCACATAGAAAAAGTATGATGAATAAAAGTTGTTGAGGGTTGACAAACATAGTTTTGGTCATCTTTGCAATTAATAGGAAGTAATAAAGAAAGAGAGGTCTTCACATATAAATATACTATCTTGGACATCTTTTATGATTGTGAGCACTCATTAAAATATGACATGCTAAAGAGTTGACATTGGACAAGGAAGACAACGTAATGGGTTATGTTTTCTTACATCTGAGATAAATTATATTGTCTAGGATCTACCAACATGATGAGCTTGCCTTTCCCCCTCATGCTAGCCAAATTCATTACACCAAGTAGAGATACTACTTGTGCTTCCAAATACCCTTAAACTAGTCTTACCATAAGAGTCCACCATATCTACCTATGGATTGAGTAAGATCCTTCAAGTAAGTTGTCATCGGTGCAAGCAATAAAAAAATTGCTCTCTAAATATGTATGATTGATTCATGTGGAGGAAATAAGCTTTATACGATCGTGGCAATATAAAAGCGACAGACTGCATAATAAAGGTCCATATCACAAGTGGCAATATAAAGTGACGTTCTCTCGCATTAAGATTTTGTGCATCCAACCATAAAAGCGCATGACAACCTATGCTTCCCTCTGCGAAGGGCCTATCTTTTACTTTTATCTCCTACATTGCATAAGAGTCATGGTGATCTTCACCCTTCCTTTTTACATTTTATCCTTTGGCAAGCACAATATGTTGGAAAGATCCTGGTATATATGGCTAATTGGATGTGAGTTTTCATGAACTATTACTGTTGACATTACCCTTGAGGTAAAACGTTGGGAGGCAAAACTATAAGCCCCTATCTTTCTCTGTGTCCGATTAAAACTCCATACCCATAAGTATTGCGTGAGTGTCAGCAATTGTGAAAGACTATATGATAGTTGAGTATGTGGACTTGCTGAAAATCTCTTATACATTACTCTTTCCTATGTTATGATAAATTGCAATTGCTTCAATGACTGAGATTATAGTTTGTTAGTTTTCAATGAAGTTTACGATCCATACTTGATATTGTGATTAAATTATTACTTTAGCATAAGAGATTATATGACAAGAATTATATAAATTGCTGTTCTAAGAATGATCATGATGCCCTCATGTCTGTATTTTATTTTTATCGACACCTCTATCTCTAAACATGTGGACATATTTTCGATTTCGGTTTTTCGCTTAAGGACAAGCGAGGTCTAAGCTTGGGGGAGTTGATATGTCCATTTTGCATCATGCTTTTATATCGATATTTATTGCATTATGGGCTGTTATTACACATTATGTCACAATGCTTATGCCTATTCTCTCTTATTTTACAAGGTTTACATAAAGAGGGAAAATGTCAGCAGCTGGGATTCTGGGCTAGAAGAGGAGCAAATATTAGAGACATATTCTGCACAGCTCCAAAAGTCCTGAAACTTCACGGAAGATGTTCTCCAAATATATAAAAAATACTGAGAGCAAGAACTTCACCAGGGGGGCCACACCCTGCCCACTAGGGTGGGGGCGCGCTCTACCCCTCTGGGCGCGCCCCCTACCTCGTGGGCCCCCTGGTGGCCCTCTGGTGACCATCTTCTTCTATATGGAGTCTTTTGATGGAAAAAAAATCATAAGCCATCTTCTCGGACGAAACTCCGCCACCACGAGGCGGAACCAATCTAGGGCTCTGGCAGAGCTGTTCTACCGGGGAAACTTCCCTCCCGGAGGGGGAAATCATCGCCATCATCATCACCAACGCTCCTCTCACTAGGAGAGGGCAATCTCCATCAACACTATCTCATCTCAAAACCCTAGTTCATCTCTTGTATCCAATTCTTGTCTCCAAGTCTGGGATTGGTGCTAGTAGTGTTAATTACTCCTTGTAGTTGATGCTAGTTGGTTTAATTGGTGGAAGATCATATGTTCAGATCCTATATGCATATTAATACCCCTCTGATTATGAACATGTTTACGCTTTGTGAGTAGTCACTTTTGTTCCTGAGGACGTGGGAGAAGTCTTGCTATTAGTAGTCATGTGAATTTGGTACTCGTTTGATATTTTGATGAGATGTATGTTGTCTCTCCTCTAGTGGTGTTATGTGAACTTCGACTACATGACACTTCACCATTTTTTGGGCCTAGAGGAAGGCATTGGGAAGTAATAAGTAGATGATGGGTTGCTAGAGTGACAGAAGCTTAAACCCTAGTTTATGCGTTGCTTCGTAAGGGGCTGATTTGGATCCATATGTTTCATGTTATGGTTAGGTTTACCTTAATACTTTTGTTGTAGTTGCGGATGCTTGCAATAGAGGTTAATCATAAGTGGGATGTTTGTCCAAGTAAGGGCAGCACCCAAGCACCGGTCCACCCACATACCAAATTATCAAAGTACCAAACGCGAATCATATGAACGTGATGAAAACTAGCTTGACGATATTCCCATGTGTCCTCGGGAGCGCTTTACATCATATAAGAGTTTGTCCAGGCTTATCCTTTGCTACAAAAAGGATTGGGCCACCTTGCTGCACTTTATTTACTTTTGTTACTTGTTGCTCGTTACCAATTATCCTATCACAAAACTATCTGTTACCACTTATTTCAGTACTTGCAGAGAATACATTGCTGGAAACCGCCTATCATTTCCTTCTGCTCCTCGTTGGGTTCGACACTCTTACTTATCGAAAGAACTATGATAGATCCCCTATACTTGTGGGTCATCAGTAATAACAACCCATAATGCAATAAATATCGATATAAAAGCATGATGCAAAATGGACGTATCAACTCCCCCAAGCTTAGACCTCGCCTGTCCTCAAGCGGAAGCCAATAATGATAAATATGTCCACATGTTTAGAGGTAGAGGTGTCGATAAAAATAAAATACGGACATGAGGGCATCATGATTATTCTCATAACAGCAACATATATAGATATTGTCATATGATTTCTTATCCTCAAGTAATAACATATTCACAATGCAAAGTATGAATCAGAAACTTTATTGAGAACTAACAAACTATAATCTTAGTCATTGAAGCAATTGCAATTTATCATAACATCAGAAAGAGTCTATGTCAGAGCTCTTTAGCAAGTCCACATGCTCAACTATCATTTAGTCTTTCATAATTGCTAACACTCATGCAATACTTGTGGTTACAGAGTTTTAACCGGACACAGAGAAAGATAGGGGCTTATTGTTTCGCCTCCCAACCTCTTACCTCAAGGGTAATGTCAACAATAATAGTTCATGCTAACCCATATCCAATTAGATATATCTATCAGGATCTTTCCAACACCATGTGATTGCCAAAGGATAAAATATAAAAAGGAAAGGTGAAGATCACCATGACTCTTGCATAAGGTAGAAGATAATAGTAACAGATAGGCCCTTCACAGAGGGAAGTAGAGGTTGCCATGTGCTTTCAAGGTTGGATGCACAAAATCTTAATGCGAAAGAACGTCACTTTATATTGCCACTTGTGATATGAACCTTTATTATGCAGTCTGTCGCTTTTATTTCTTCCACATCACAAGATCGTATAAAGCTTATTTCCTCCACACCAATCAATCATACATATTTAGAGAGCAATTTTTATTGCTTGCACCGATGACAACTTACTTGAAGGATCTTACTCAATCCATAGGTAGATATGGTGGACTCTCATGGCAAAACTGGTTTAAGGGTTTTTGGAAGCACAAGTAGTATCTCTACTTGGTGTTAAGAATTTGGCTAGCATGAGGGGAAAAGACAAGCTCAACATGTTGGATGATCCATGACAATATACTTTATCTCAGATATAAGAAAACATAACCCATTATGTTGTCTTCCTTGTCCAACATCAACTCTTTAGCATGTCATATTTTAATGAGTGGTCCCAATCATAAAAGATGTCCATGATAATATATTTATATGTGAGACCTCTCTTTCCTTATTACTTCCTATTAATTGCAACGATGACCAAAGCTATGTTTGCCAACTCCCAACAACTTTTAATCATCATACTCTTGCTATGTGAAGTCATTACTCTCAATAAGATCAATATGAACTCTTTATTTCTTTTTTATTCTTTTTCTCTTTTCTTTTATTCACTCAAGATCATGGCAAAATAATGAAGCCTTTGACTCAACACTAATCTTTATTATATAGCACACGGACTCGATTACATAGAGGGATCATAAAGCAAAACTCAAAACTAGATCATGCCATAAACTTTATTCTACTAGATCAAGATACTACTAATAGGATCGAACTAAGAAAAACGGTAAAGATAGGAGTGTGGTTGTGATACAATACCGGGGCACCTCCCCCAAGCTTGGCAGTTGCCAAGGGGAGTGCCCATACCCATGTGATTATGTTTCCTTTGTTGGTGAGGAAGGTGGCGGTGTTGTTGATGATGCGGGCTTGTCGTCCACCTTTCAAGGCATAGGCTCACCATCATAGAAGGATGATCTAGTCTCTAGGATCCTCAAATCTGCAGCCAAACTCATCCTTTTGAATCTACATTCATACCCACAGTTTTGGTTTTGCAGGTCATAGATTTGGGCTTGAGGGTGCTCGATCTTCTCGTGAAGCTTGAAGATGGTCTCCCCGATGTTGTCGGCATCCAGCTTGTGGTTGTTTGTGAATTCCGAGAATATCGTGTGGTTGGAGTTGAGTCCACATTCCACCATCCATTGGCACTTGAAAACTTGTTGCTCCATTGCTTCGAGCCTCGTCTCCATGGTTCTGGTCCCCTTCGGTCCCTCAACATCGCGGATGTGTAGCGACCCATCATGCACCTCAATGGTTTGAGGGTGTCGCAACACCTTCGCGAGGTAAGGGTTGATGACCTTCTCGAAGAACTTGTCCTTGGGGGTACTTGGAGACGTCATGATAATCTAGATCTATCAGAAAATAGCTCGAAACAAGAACAGAGGATATTTGCGTGATACAGGGGTCAAAACCTTCGGGAGATTATATAATGAAATTTTACCGACCAAAATATGTATCGTGCAAGAAAACGGAGTCCAGGGAGCACACGAGGTGCCCACGAGGTAGGGGGGCGCGCCCAGGGGGTAGGGCGCGCCCTCCACCCTCGTGTCCTTCCCGGACTGCTTCTTATTTTTCTATTTTTTTAAATATTCCAAAACGGAGAAATATTGCCTTAAAACTGTTTTGGAGTAGGTTTACTTACCGTACCACATACCCATTCCTTTTCGGAGTCTAAAACATTCCGGAAAGTGTCCCTTATGTATTCCTCCAGGGTTACGGTTTCAATAACATTGGTTTCAACATTTATGGGATTACCTGAGATATAATGTTTAATTCTTTGACCGTTCACCACCTTCGGATTTGTACCTTCAAAGTTGTTGATTTTTATGGCACCGAAACGATAGACCTCCTCGATAACGTAGGGGCCTTCCCATTTAGAGAGAAGTTTTCCTGCAAAAAATTCTTAAACGAGAGTTGTATAGCGGTACATAATCACCTACATTAAACTCACGCTTTTGTATTATTTTGTCATGCCATCTTTTAACTTTTTCTTTAAACAACTTGGCATTTTCATAAGCTTGGGTTCTCCATTCATCAAGTGAGCTGATATCAAATAACCTCTTCTCACCGGCAAGTTTGAAATCATAGTTGAGCTCTTTTAATAGCCCAATAAGCTTTATGTTCTAGTTTGAGAGGTAAGTGACATGCTTTTCCATAAACCATTTTATATGGAGACATGCCCATAGGATTTTTATATGCAGTTCTATAGGCCCATAATGCATCATCAAGTTTCTTGGACCAATTCTTTCTAGACCTATACAGTCTTTTCCAAAATTAATTTGAGCTCTCTATTACTCAATTCTACTTGACCACTAGACTGAGGGTGATAAGGAGATGCAATTCTATGATTAACATCATACTTAGCAAGCATTTTATGGAAAGCACCATGAATAAAATGTGAACCACCATCAATCATTAAATATCTAGGGACTCCAAACCTCGGGAAAATAACTTCTTTAAGCATTTTAATAGAAGTGTTATGATCAGCACTACTAGTTGGAATAGCTTCTACCCACTTAGTAACGTAATCAACAGCAACTAAAATATGTGTGTAACCATTAGAGGCAGGAAAAGGTCCCATATAATCAAAGCCCCAAACATCAAATGGTTCAATAACAAGTGAATAATTCATAGGCATTTCTTGACGTCTACTGATATTGCCAATTCTTTGACATTCATCACAAGATAAGACAAACTTACGGGCATCCTTGAAGAGAGTAGGCCAATAAAAACCAGATTGCAATACCTTATGTGCAGTTCTATCTCCAGCGTGGTGTCCTCCATAAGCTTCGGAGTGACACTTGCGTTGGATCTGTTCCTGTTCATGCTTAGGTACACAACGTCTAATAACACCATCTACTCCTTCTTTATAAAGATGTGGGTCATCCCAAAAGTAATGCCTCAAATCATAGAAGAACTTTTTCTTTTGTTGGTATGTGAAACTAGGTGGTATGAATTTAGCAACAATGTAACTAGCATAATCAGCATACCATGGAGCACCACGAGAAGCATTTATGACATTTAATTGCTCATCAGGAAAGCTATCATCAATAGGTAGTGGGTCATCAAGAACATTTTCTAACCTAGACAAGTTGTCTGCAACGGGGTTCTCAGCTCCCTTTCTATCAGCAATATGCAAATCATATTCTTGTAGCAAGAGAACCCATCTAATAAGTCTAGCTTTAGCATCTTTCTTTTCCATAAGATATTTAATAGCAGCATGATGTGTGTGAATAGTCACTTTAGAATCAACAATATAAGGTCTGCACTTATCACAAGCAAATACAACTGCTAAGAATTCTCTTTCAGTAGTAGCATAATTTCTTTGAGCATTGTCTAGAGTTTTACTAGCATATTGAATAACGTTTAATTTCTTATCAACTCTTTGCCCTAGAACAACGCCTATAACATAATCACTAGCATCACACATAATTTCAAAGGGTAAATTCCAATCAGGTGGCTGAACAATAGGTGAAGAGATCAATGCTTTCTTAAGTATTTCAAATGCTTCTACACAATCATCATCAAAGACAAATGGTATATCTTTTTGTAATTAATTAGTCAGAGGCCGGGAAATTTTTGAGAAGTCCTTAATGAACCTCCTATAAAATCCGGCGTGACCAAGGAAACTTCTTATACCATTGATGTCCTTGGGACATGGCATCTTTTCAATAGCATCAACCTTGGCTTTATCAACTTCAATACCTCTTTTAGAAACTTTATGCCCAAGACAATACCTTCATTAACCATAAAGTAGCACTTTCCCAATTCAAGACAAGATTAGTTTCTTCACATCTCTGCAAAACTCGATCAAGGTTGCTCAAGCAATCATCAAAAGAAGATCCATAGACGGATAAAATGTCCATGAAAACCTCACAAATCTTTTCACAAAAGTCAGAGAATATAGCCATCATGCATCTTTTAAAGGTAGCAGGTGCATTACATAAACCAAAAGGCATACGTCTATAGGCAAAGGTACCAAAAGGGCAAGTGAAAGTAGTCTTTGATTGATCATTGGCTGACACTAGTATTTGAGAGAAACCAGAATAACCATCTAGAAAGCAAAAATGTATATGTTTGGATAATCTTTCTAGCATTTGATCGATAAAAGGTAAGGGGTAATGATCTTTTTAGTGGCCTTATTTAATTTGCAGAAATCAATTACCATCCTATAACCTGTAATAATTCTTTGAGGAATCAATTCATCTTTATCATTAGGAACGACATTAATACCTCCCTTCTTAGGGACACAATGGACATGACTTACCCACTGACTATCAGCAACGGGATAAATTATACCTGCCTCCAGAAGTTTTAGTATTTCTTTTCTTACCACTTCTTACATTTTAGGATTCAGACGTCGTTGATAATCACGAACTGGTTTGGCATCTTCCTCCAAATTTATTTTATGTTGACATAGAGTGGGGATAATGCCCTTAAGATCATCAAGAGTATACCCAATAGCAGCATGGTGCTTCTTCAGAGTTTTCAATAATCTCTCTTCTTCATGCTGTGAAAGGTTAGCACTAATAATAACATGATATATCTTTTTCTCGTCAAGATAAGCATATTTAAGAGTATCAGGCAACGGTTTAAGCTCAAACACAGGATCACCCTTGGGTGGAGGAGGATCCCCTAGGATTTCAACAGGAAAATTGTGTTTCAGAATGGGTTCCTGTTTAAAGAATACTTCATCTATTTCCCTTCTTTCATTCATAAACATATCATTTTCATGGTCTAGCAAATATTGGTCTAAAGGATCACTAGGAGGTATGACAATAGAAGCAAGACCAATAATTTCATCCTTACTAGGCAATTATTCTTCATGGTGTTGTCTACTAAATTTAGAGAAATTAAACTCATGAGACATATCACCGAAGCCAATAGTAACAACATTGTTTTTGTAGTCTATCCTAGCATTAACTGTGTTCAAGAAAGGTCTACCAAATATAATGGGACAAAAGCTATCTTGTGGGGAACCAAGAACAAGAAAATCAGCAGGATATTTAGTTTTCCCACACAAGACCTCAACATCTCTAACAATTCCCATTGCTGATATAGTATCTCTATTGGCAAGTTTAATTGTAACATCAATATCTTCTAACTCAGCAAGTGCAATCTCATGCTTAATTTCTTTGTATAAGTCATGAGGTATAACACTAGAACTAGCACCCATATCACATAAGCCATGATAACAATGATCTCCTATGTTAACAGAAATAACAGGCATGCCTACCACAGGTCTATGTTTATCTTTAGCACAAGGTTTGGCAATTCTAGCAGTTTCACCACAGATGTAAATAACATGCTCATCAATGTTATCAGCCAAGAGATCTTTAACAATAGCAATATTAGGTTCAACTTTAACTTGCTCAGGAGGTGTATAAGTTCTAATATTGCTTTTACGAACCACAGTTGAAGCTTTAGCATGATCCTTTATTCTAACAAGGAAAGGTGGTTTCTCAACATAAGAAGTAGGAACAATAGGATCATTATAAGTGACTGTCTTTTCTTCAACTTTAATAGGTGTAGCTACTTTTACTTCTATGGGAGGATGATATTTAAACCACTTCTCCTTGGGGAGATCAACATAAGTAGCAAAAGATTCACAGAAAGAAGTTACTATCTCAGAGTCAAGTATATATTTAGTGCTGAATTTACGGAAAACATTGGTATCCATAAAAGATTTAACACAATCAAACTTAGGTGTCATACCTGACTCCTTACCTTCATCGAGATCCATATCTTCAGAGTTGCATTTAATTCTATCCAATAAATTCCATTTGAATTCAATGGTCTTCATCGTAAAAGATCCGACACAAGAAGTATCGAGCATGGTGCGATTGTTATCAGAAAGCCGAGCATAAAAAATTTGAAGAATTATTTCTTTTGAGAGCTCATGATTGGGGAATGAATATAACATTGATTTAAGCCTCCCCCAAGCTTGAGCGATGCATTCTCCTTCGCGAGGACAAAAATTATATGTATAATTGCGATCACGATGAACAAGATGCAGAGGATAAAATTTCTGATGAAATTCCAATTCCAATCGTTTGTAGTTCCAAGACCCCGTATCATTACATAGCCTATACCATGTCGATGCATCTCCCTCCAAAGATAAAGGGAAGACCTTCTTCTTAACAACATCATCGGGTATACCTGCAAGCTTAAATAATCCACAAACTTCATCCACATACATTAGGTGCTCATCAGGATGCTTTGTTCAATCTCCTGCAAAAGAATTAGCTAGCAGTTTTTCTAACATACCCGAAGGAACTTCAAAGGGAACATTTTCATTTTCAGTAGGTTCAGTAGGTTGAGGAACAACTCTTTGCTCTACTGGTCGGGGTGAAGATACCCCTAACAAGCCCCTCAGAGGATTAATTTCCATAGTAACAAGTGACAGTAAATTTCAGCACACTATATAAATTTTTCCTTACCAAATTCCACCTACCAAAGGCACTTCACTCCCCGGCAACGGCGCCAGAAAAGAGTCTTGATGACCCACAAGTATAGGGGATCTATCGTAGTCCTTTTCGTAAGTAAGAGTGTCGAACCCAACGAGGAGCAGAAGGAAATGATAAGCGGTTTTCAGCAAGGTATTCTCTGCAAGTACTGAAATAAGTGGTAACAGATAGTTTTGTGATAGGATAATTTGTAACGGGCGACAAGTAACAAAAGTAAATAAAGTGCAGCAAGGTGGCCCAATCCTTTTTGTAGCAAAGGACAAGCCTGGACAAACTCTTATATAGAGAAAAGCGCTCCCGAGGACACATGGGAATATCGTCAAGCTAGTTTTCATCACGTTCATTTGATTTGCGTTCGGTACTTTGATAATTTGATATGTGGGTGGACCGGTGCTTGGGTGCTGTTCTTACTTGAACAAGCATCCCACTTATGATTAACCTCTATTGCAAGCATCCGCAACTACAACAAAAGTATTAAGGTAAACCTAACCATAGCATGAAACATATGGATCCAAATCAGCCCCTTACGGACCAACACATCAACTAGGGTTTAAGCTTCTGTCACTCTAGCAACCCATCATCTACTTATTACTTCCCAATGCCTTCCTCTAGGCCTAAATAATGGTGAAGTGTTATGTAGTCGATGTTCACATAACACCTCTACACTACAAAAAAATACACTTCCGTGATGATACGTGTTTGTCACAGTAGGTCGCTTTTTCTGTCATGCATGTACATCCATGACAAATTTATGACATAATCAAGATAGTCATACCTGTGCTGTCGTAGATGTGTTCCATGACATTACCAAAATTATCATCACGGAAGTGTCCACTTCCATGACGATAAATCGCGCGTCACAGAAGTGCTTTCGTCAAGGGTGACCGACATGTGGCATCCACCGTAACGGAACGTCGTTAAGCTATCGGGTCGGGTTTTGGATCCGATAACCCATTAACAACCCCGGCCAATGGGAAATTTCCATGTGTAAAATTCTTATTGGTCGGACGAAACACGTGTCAGCTCGTTAGTGGGTCTGATAGGCGCCTATGATACGTTGACACGTGGCACGGCCCAACAGAGGCCCATTCCTGTGTAAAGGCCGGCCCGTTTGACTTGGTCAAAAGCTGGCGGGCCGTCCCATGGAAAGCCTGTTAACGGCATGTTCGAATATAGCCCATTTACAGCCCGCTAACCCAAGGCCCGTTACGCCCTATCCGAATTAGGCCCAGTAGCGTCATCTGGGCCATCCAATATGATTCCAGCCCGTTTTCACTTCTGGCCCATGTATGGCCCATGACGTCCTTCGGCCCATATGAGGCCCTGTGTAACTCTTGGCCTATTAACGACCCGTGGTGAAATTGGCCCGTAATGAACAGTGTATCACTTTACACCCATTAACGGCCTGTGGTGAAACTGGCCCGTGATGAACAGTGTATCACTTTATACCCATTAACGGCCCGTTATTCCGTTGGGCCATTTCCAGCCCATGTTATCTTTCGGCCTTCTCAGAGCCCATTTATTCTTGGGCTCATTTCCAGCATTCGTTTACTTATGGCCCATTACTGTCATTTTCTGCTTGTGGGCCAAATTCAGCCCATGGTTACAGTCGGCCCGTTTGTGGTCCGTTAATACGTTGGGCTGTTTTCATAGCGTCATCGAATACGGCCTATTAACGATGGCCCGTTATGGTCGGCCCATGAATGGATGATTCCAACTCTAGCCCGTTTACAGCCATAATGCGGCCTGTTATTGGCCCATGTTTGGCCATCGATCATATTGCCCGTATAAGGCCCATTGATGATACGGCCCGTAGAAGTCCCATTGTTTCTACGGCCCGTAGAAGGCCCATTGTTTCTACGGCCCGTAGAAGGCCCACTGTTTCTACGGCCCGTAGGAGGCCCAGTGTCACTAGAGTAAATATTAGCCCATGGTTATTGTGGCCTAGTTTTAAAAAATAGGTTAATGCAGCCACTAGCAAACCGCGGAAAAAGAACTGCAATTACTAGAAGCAAACAAATAAACAAGACAAGAAGGAAATAAATAAGCAAGCAACTTACGCTAGGCTATCACGGCTATCACACATATTACATCCACTAGGAATCAAAGTTCGCCACCAGTGCAAATAAACGCGCCGACAAAAGAATATACAAAATTGAGAGCACTTCAGAAGGCACTAGGCCTGGCTAGGTCGGGCCCCCCAAACAGCTGAAGAAGCTGAGTAGACCTCAGTTGTGTCAACGATAGATGCATCAACACTAGATTTAAGGCATGATGGTGCGCACGGCAGTCCTCTAACATCTTCATTGCATCTTTGACTTCAAGTCGGAGCTGAGCTGAAGCAAGCCTTTCCTCTTTAAGTTGCGACTGAAGAAGTCGAACTGATTGAGGCAGCGACAGCATAGAGGTTGTCTCACACCTGCTGGTGAGTAGCTTCAACTCACTGTCTTCATCATGACAGGACCTTGGGGTCATCTCGCTGTCCTCAAAATGGTTTGGCTCACTATCTTCCCTAAAGTTCTGCCTGGCGTAAGAGATATGAGTCTGAAAGAGAAACAAGGAGACACGTAACAGGTTTCACAATTATATAAGCAAATAAATGGATCTGTTCTGCATAAGGAACATGTTTTTACAACTACAATTTGAAACTGGTAGTTGTTGCAAACATCCAATCAGATGTAAACAGCAAAGCAAACAGCAGTGGAGGAAATGATGCCTATCCTAATCTATACTAGAACAAAGTTTGAAGGCTTGAGAAGGATGAACTTACATTACATGTTAACACGGGCTGGACAAAGCCCTTCTCCATGTTGATGGAAGGATAATTCAATAAATTCCCCAAAGAAAATTCTTTATAAGCGTTGCCATTATTCTACATTTTGCAAAGAGTAAATATAGATCAAATAATATTGGAAGAAACAGAGGATAATGAAGCTCAGGTGCAGACTGATGATACATAATCAAATAGCAATTAATTAAGTACAGCATCACAAGGCAAAAGGGAGAGAGGTACTGACAAGAGCAATGCAGAGCCCATTATTGTTTTGAGATCGTATGATCCTTTGAGCAAGGAGATTCATCTGAAATTAGTTTTCACACAAGAGAGAAGGAAAGGCACAAGCAGAAAATTAGGAGTTCAAATTTTGAATTGATATCATAGGCAGTACCTAACGCTGGGCTCCCAGCAGTTCTAATAGGGGTTTGGCCACTGGAGTAGGGGTAAAGTGTGGTACAATTGGGCCTGTGTTTTCTGTGGCTGCTGATCTATCTGATTTAATATGTATCACTACCTTTTCCAAATACCTAGTTTGTACTCCTTGACGACCTGCACTCACCCTCTTCCTTTTGGACACCTATTACGAAAGAACAACATCTGACTGGAAAAACATAGTGTGGCGACACATGGAATAGGTACATAAAATGGATAGGTATGGCATATACTCATATATGATGCTTAAACTAAGCAGATGGTGTAACAAAGTAGAAGTAATGCAAGAGGTCAGATGCAAAATATGTGCGACCAATACAACTTTGCAAAGTTAGAGCAAGCACCTTGATGGGTGAATAAGATAGGCCATCCTCCACCATGCCAAGTTTGATAGCCAGTGGATTGTTCTGCAATATTCCTCTCGTGCGCCCATTCTCATATTCATTTTGATAATGTTCAATATCTGACATGCATGAAAACATCAAAACAAGTGAGATTTTCTTTGTAATGCAGAAGTGATTCTAATCCAATACTGCCTCCCTGTAAAACCCTTTGTGCTATCTCTGCAATTCTTTTAAAAGATGCCATGCATGCTGTAATTTGTTGTGTGCATTAATATAATGTGGCCTACTACTCAAAATATGAGAGCTCCAGAAGTGATGACACTTCGCAGATGATAGCTTCAACATATAGTAAAGAAGAACAAGTCGACCTGACCTGACAGATTCAAAATATACTAAGGGAGAACAACTCGACCTGACCAGTCGACCGCAAGAGAAGAGTATCATCTTAAAGAAGAGCAGAAGAGCAAGCAGATTGAAGATATTACAAGTCTTTTAATACAATGTCGGTTGGCCACCCATGATGAACCAGAGCGCACAGAGAAATACTATTCTTTCCGGTCTCTCCATATGTGGCTCACATGCATTTCGAAACTAAAGTAGGAACATTTAGCTAACCAATTAAACATCTCTCAGTTTTACTAATATCAGCAATAATATCAGATATGAATTTGTACAACTAAGCTTGTTTAGCTCGATGGGTGGAGCAGTGCTATTACGACACGAACCACGTAGGCTGATTGTGGTCATCATAAAATGGGGAAAACATAAGCATGATGAGTACAGTGTTGACCGTGGCAGTGGGATGGCAGATCTGAAGCTGCAAACCGCACAAAGGGTAGTTAGCAACCGATGTTTGCTTTGAAATAACAACTAAGATTTGGTATGGACAAGAAAGTACGGTCAACAAGTGACAAAGAAATGCAACTATGTTGTCTCTCTATATGTTGCGACATGCATTTGGAAACTCAAGTGGGACCTTTAGCTAACCAATTAAATGTGTCGGTTAACTAATATCAGTATCATATCACAACCATATTTGAACAACTAAGCTTTCGAATTCTGAGTGTTATGTTGTTTAGCTTCAAGGGTGGAGTAATGCTAGTATGACAGAAAGCACCTACGCAGATCATAGTAGAGTATATAAAAGGGGAAAACCCTAAGCATCAAGAGAAAAATCAGGAAAGTGGAACTACCTGGACCAGTGGGTGGCGCACATGCTTTTCGAAACGAATATAGGAACATTAGGTGACCAATTAAACATTCTCTGTTTTAGTGATATTAGCGTCATATCAGATTCGTATTTCAACACGTAAGCTTTGGGTTGAGGTCTTGAGGAGCAGTGCTAGCACGACATGAAGCACCTATGATGATGGTGTGAATATGAAGGGGGGAAACCATAAGCTTTACGAGTATAGTGCCCGTGCCATGGCGGATTTGAAGGTGCAAACCGGACAAAGCTACTTCGCAACCAATGTTTGCTTTCAACTAGCCACTACAATTTGGTACGGACAAGAAAAGTACAGTAAACAAATTACGATCTATTTTTCGGGTGAGATCAATAACTTAAGCACATCTGGAAGAGTACCAGCTCTCTTGCGATGTCGTGTAGGCCTATGCTGATATGTTGAGGGTGCTGCGGGTGCGATGGCTGTCGGCGGCGGGGAAGAAGACTTTAGACGGCAGACGGCCGGGTCGGGGGATATATCCTGTTGCCGTGGACGAGGCGGTTGTAGGAGCGGCAATGGCAAGGTGGACGACGGCGCCGATGAAGCGAGAGGAGGCGATGAAAGGATCCTGGTCCAGCGCCGTGGATGAGAGACGTCCATCTCTTGCAGTGGACGACGGGGTAGGGGTAGCGGCTCCGGCAAGGTGGAGGATGGGGTGGCGAACAGAGGAGGCTGGCCGCAGTGCGAAGGTTGTCGTGCCGCCGATGGTGTATGAATGGGGAAATGGAGGGGAGGGGGATCTCAAACTTTGGGACGCGCTTCTCTGAAATGGGGGAAAGTTACGAACTTATCCCCCGTTTAAAATTTCGGACATCACGTCGGTTGGGGATAGTACGATAATCTCGCATCTCCCAAATATTTGCCGGTAACTATTTCGGGCGAGGAGAGGGTGTTTTGCCGCCCACGGTTGGCGCCCATGGTGTATGAACGGGGCTAACAGGTAGGGCGGTTGTGTCACGTCTGATGGAAGTTACACATCTGCCCCTATTTAAAATATAAGCCTACATCGATTTCGGACGAGGAGAGTTTGTTTTGCCGCCCACCGTGTATGAATGGGGAAATGGAGGAAGAGACACATGTCTTTCGGACGAGCTTGAATCAAATGTGTTTTGCCGCCCATGTTTGGCACCCACCGTGTCTGAATGGGCTCAGAGGCCGTCGTGTCATGTCTGATTGAAGTTACTAGTCTACCCCTATCGACAACAGTGTAAATCCTGTCGATAAGGATGTCAAGTGTCAGGGGTAGACAGTAATTTCCATCTCGCAAACACTTGTTTCGGGCAGCCCACAAATTATAGTGGGTGTTTAGCCGCTTCGTTCAAAACTTGGGAGAATTAGCATTCACATTTGGCCTGGGACCTGGCAAACTAAATTCAAATCCAATTTGTATTCGATTACGAATATCCACAGATAATTATACGTTTTGTTATTTATTTATTCAAAACCACAACAAAGATTTATTCCACCTTTATATATGATTATGATTTAGAAATGCCGTGATCTTCGAATTCAGTAGATTGGATACACTCTGAGTCAAACAGTTATTTCATCCAATACAATATGCTCACACGAAAAACAGTTCACCTTATGTCAATCATACAAGTACTGAGGATTACCTCGCCTAAAAAATTCGGATCATTACAACACATGGACAACATAGGGGGTCTTGCAACATAATCCATTCAGAGACATGACACAACATGCAAGTACAATAATCTAATGAAAATTTCAATCGGTATCTACAGAAGAACCGGGATTATCTTGGGCTTCAGATAGCAGAAACAGCAGGACCTCCTCCGTCTTCAAATGCAACATTCTCACTTCCTCCAATTCTTGGGTTGCTTGCATAATGCGTGCCGCTAATTCCGTAATTTCCAGCCTCAAGATAAAGATTACCTCATTCATGGCAGTCACACCATCTCTTTCTGCCTCTAGTAGAGCCTCAAGCACTATAATATCTGTGCTCAGACTGCTCTCAGGCGGTGTTGCCTCTGAACTGCTACCATCTGGTAACATGGATGGCGCACTGCTTCCACAAATAGATTCTGGGGTTGTACATTGTGTCCTAGTGTGAACGACATCCTGAAAGGTTTTCGCTGGACATCAGTAAGAGATAGTTATCGTATGATCCAGGCAGTAAGCTTACATGGTAAACGACGGACGAATTATTGCCAAGCATGGCAAACTATATTTAAATGGTTCGAAGCAGCATCAGCCGAAAAGAAATTAAAATGGTAAGATGAAACTAGGGATGTAAGTGGCAAATAAACGAAATCCGCCAGTCCCATCTAGTTAGTTTTTTCTACCTCCCTAGTTCATTTTCCTCAAAAAAACAAAAACTCTTTTGAACTATCATACCACTAGTGGACTTTAATCGGGATTAAACCGGACCCAGTTGACATCCCTAGTTGAAAGGGAGTGTACAACCGCTATATTTAAGTTGCCAAGGCATCTAAGCAGTTGAAATAATCTGAGAAAGCACTTAACAGTGTGGCCTCATATAAACTACGAAGACAGTCTTGTGATGAAGTTGATAGGAAAAGTTAAGGACTCAAATGAAATAGGCATGCATTTCTTTACGATAGTACAGCAGGCACTGCTGACATATTGGCCAACTCAGGTATAGCGTAACAACAAATAAGCATTTGAATCAAGCAATACAGCAAAGCAGAGAACTGAACTATTTGTAATTTGGTAGGATTACATGTTGAGGGCACAAGCCAAGAAAGCAACCCACTCGCATTACATTTCACATGTACTAAAACACACTGGCTTACCATATGTTGCTGTGAAGCCTAGCTGCTGTTGCAATGTTCTTTGAAGATATCGTCAGCATCCCGTGGTTGCAAATCTAGTTGTTGTAGTTTATTCTGCACCATCTATTTAGGTAAAATTAATTTTAATCGCATGCACTGGTCCGAATTGATCGTCAATGGTTCATCTAAACTAATGAAAGAAGGGTGTGTGCATACATGACAATACTCCCTCCGATTCTTTTTACTTTGCGTATAACTTTTTCTCAGTTTTCTCGTATTAGTCTGGCGTTGTCGATTCCTAGCGCTGGTTTCCTTTTGTGCCCCGCCCCATCCGCCTCTACCCTAATTAATTGGCAAATTAGTCCACAAAAATTAAACCAGTGCCCTCCTTGGTATGCAGGTCAAGAGTTGTGCGCAGAGTAAATAGAATCAGAGGGAGTATATCTACTTCCCTATATTTTTATGCTTGTTCGAGGTGCCAGCCCCAAAAGAACAAATATTTTGCTTGATGGGGTTGGCAGCTCCATAATTAATAGAAGCATCAAATTAGTCATGCAACTTGGGAAGATCAAGAACACACAAACAAGTAATGAACAGAGGCTCGGAGCAGTGATGTAATAGCTAGCATCAGAAAATGTAGGGTAAAACGAACAAAAAGCAGCGGAACCACATGCTAGTTTGCTGATGTGTAATTAAGCATAGAGAACATTAAGCAGTCTGATGGAACCAACAGGTGGCATCAGAACAAAACTAAAGCATATTAACTATATGTGCACTGGTATGTAATTTAGCACATGTAACATGTTCACTGCCAGAAGTATGGCCCTACAGATGCAAGCAGAATAACGCGTCTCATGAAAAACTGAATGATGCCCTGAAGAAATTCAAAGGTGCGCTGCTTATGCTAGAAAAGTGAACATATGCGTCGGCCGTTGGATAATAGTACCCGATTCTCGGCGGCGTGTGGGTATTGTTGTCATACTTGATAGCTAAGGATCGTCGATGGTGCTCGTGTTGCGGTTGAGTTTGGGCCGGCTGTCGCCGTCGCTGAAGCGGCTCCGGTGCTACGGTTGCGGCGCCTGTCGACATACAAGAAAGCTCATTTGTGGTAAGTGAACAGTTGCACAATAAAGAGAAAAACCGAAAGGAGTACAAATCGAAATAACCTGATGAGGCTGCAGCGTCGGTAAAGCAGGGCCGGTGGAGTTGAATATGGCGTCCGTGGAGCGGGTCCGGTGCAGTGGACGAAGGCTTTGGCGGGCGCATTGTACAGTGCTTTCGGTGAGGCGGATCTGTTGCGGCGGGCGAGGGCTTGTATGAAGGGCCAGCGAAGGGGCGGACGAGGGAGTCAGTGAAGGGCCTACGCTGTGGTGGACGAGGGCGCCGGTTAAGAAGATCCGGTGCGGTGGACCATGATGGCGGTCAAGGAGATCTGGAGCGGTGGACAAGCCAGTAGCTGAAGCGGCTCCAGTGAAGTGGTGAGTTGGCAGTTGGGGGTTCCAAGGTGCGGAAGGTAGATCCGGCGGGGTGTGAGGTCCACCGCTGCGGCGGAGGACTAGATTCGGCGGCTTGCCGTGGTTGGGGGGTCGGGGAGGGGAAGGGGGGCTCTGGGGAAGAATGTTGGGGGCAAAGAGGGGAAAACAATGGAGTTACCAAAACAGCCCTTTTCCGTTCATGTGGCAGGGGTAAAACAGGAATATCGCAGGGCTAAACTTTCGGGCGCGTGATATTTCGATGTAAGCGGGAAGTTTGAAAGCTTTTGGCGCCTAAAATTATAAGTATTCTGCTCTCGTACGGCCGGCTATGATATCATGGCTGACAATTTGTTTGTTTTACACGCAAAAAAATGTGCAAGTTTTGAAAATCAATGTCTCCAACTCGAAACTTAGATTGTCCATTCAATTCAAATATGGATCATTGAGCTAGTACAAGCAAATACCATCATACGGTCCAATTCAAATGAAATTCCAAATGTGTTTATCCTAAATATGATGACAAAAGCAAAAATGTGTATGTGTATGAATAAAGTGGATGATTATAAAGTTTGAACATGCCTGTATGTGTATATCTCTAGGTTTGATATATGAATTTGAAATCATGAAATCCCGGCTTAAAAAATGTACCTCCGTTTAAATGAATTACAAAAGCTAATGATGGAGTCGAATTCCAAAATTCCAATCTTAGGTTTGTAATTCTGGTACATCAAGGTATATCACGCATGTTCAAAAGTATCGTTATCTCATAGTACAAACTATGAAACAAATTGACCAACCATGAGTGCACAATATCTCAATTACGCTAAAGTCCCTCAAATATAGACACCTCACTCTTTATCTGAAGTTAACCCCCCCCCCCACCACACACACACACACATAGAAGTCGTTCTCTCCCCCAAACACCAACACACGAGCACATTAACACCCCTCTCTCTTGTAAATTCCGGACCCCAACATAGGTCTCTATCACTTTGTCTCTCGGGCATGCACACATCTCTTCCCTCACTCTCTAGGTCTCCCGCTATCTCTCTTACCCAAGCACACGCACTATGTAGAGTGTATATTTCCCATACACACAAAACGTCACCCCCAAACGTCTATCTTCCTAGTTATGTGGTTCTCGCGCACTCACCTCACACAACACCCCCACTGCAAACAAGCACACTTTGTCTCCTTGTGCACCACTCTCCTCTTTCTATCTCTCCCACATGCGGACCCGCCCCAGCTCTTTCCCCGTATACATATATGTCGTGACTCTTTGCATAGCTCCCTAATGTATAATCGTTCTCGATTTCGCACATTGTTCTCTACACCATAGATCTCTCATGAAGTCCCTATCACACACACGATGACTTGCTTCCCTTGCGTCTCCGTTCATAGGCCAATTTCGGAGAACATCAACATTGTCTCCCTATCTATACGCCATTTATGGACACAAACGACCCCTCTCGCCCCTCTCTTCCTCTCACTCTCTCTCTCTCTTCGTCGCTAGCTCTCTCTTTCTCTCGCTCTCACACCCCTCTCCCACACACACACTCGATGTCTCTTCCAAATAGTCTGCTCCCCCCGCCCGCACCCGTGCTATCTCGCTACTACACATGTCACACCATCCCCCCTTCCCTTATACTAGGTTTACATCATCAGTGGTCTCTCTACTCCACATACACTCTCTGCCTCTCACACACAAACGCGTGCACAAACACACACAGACACGCACAAACACCCATTTACCTTGATCCTCATCTCTCCTCATGTCCGCATGTGTATCTCACACACTCACTCTCTAATTATGTATATGTGTCTCCATGTTACACAACACAAATCCCCATGTACATGTCTCTCTCTATCCTCCACACACATAGACACAAAGAATCTGTTATCATTGCCTCAGTCTCTAACATATCACACACGCTCTCTCTCTCTCTCTCTCTCTCGCAAACACGCTCAACAAGGGTTTCCCCGTGAATAACTTACCGTCTATTCATGAACAGTCGTGGCAGTACGGTGAACACGAGACGTGAAAAATAATAAATCTACATGTACTTAGACCACCTAGTATGACTACTAGGACTAGAGCAAGCCAAAAAGCGCGCCGCCGTCACCCCCTCCTTGTCGGCGATGGGAAAATCTTCATTTTAGACAGTCGAGAAGTCATTATGCTAAGGCCCCACATGTCGAGGCGTTGAATAGAATGTAGATGCTAGTTTAGGGAAGCAAGTATCGATAATACATTTGTATCTCCATACTTATATTTCTTCTCTTATAAAAAACCGAGTTGGTGATGATGGTACATGTGCCATCTTGCAATATAGACCGTCCGATCTATATCTGACGGATGGAAATTGAACTAAAAGGTACCCGCACCCCTCTCCACATTTGCAGACAAGGCCTTCCCTCGTTCATCCTTATCTCCAACAAACCTCATTGTTGAGCAATTAATAAAGGAAGCCTCTAGAACAAACTGCCTGGTGGCCGCTGCCGGCGGCGTCAATCCCCATGCCTCTGCTCAGTTCGACCACCAACCACCACCACACCCCACTCCTCTTCACCTTATCTCATATTTCTCGAGATATCATTAGTTTTTACACATGGGATTACTCCCGCAAGAGTCAATCACAACAAGTGTTTTATAAAAAATGCATCTTGATGTTCCATGCAATGCACGGATCTTGCTAGTACTCCTACACAAGACTAAGTTGGTGATGCTGGTGTGTCTGCCATCCGTCGTTTCTGACCATTAGATCTACATCTAATGATTATGAGGTAAGTTTTTGCCTTTTCTCACCAACATCCCACTTGTCTACCAATTTGCAGAAAAACCCATAATTGGTATCTTAAAACCAACCACATCCCTCCCTGACCTCACCAAAACAGCCCAAGGAATATATTCTAATTGAAACATAATATATCTCTAGTGACATATGTATATCAAAATTAGAGTGTTTTGTACCAAGTTTGTGAATAAATATTATTCTAATTGTGATTCGTTGCAACGGACATGAACATTGCTAGTATTTCCAACCATGCATTTCTTTTCCTAGTATTCCATAGTTTCGAGTTTTCCATCAAGATATTAGTCACTCATGGTTGATATTTACTTTCAATCATGTACACATATGCACTATGTAACTAGCCTTGCTTATTGGCTTCCAAAGCTTAACTTTCACTCCTACTTACAATATGTAGAGTATTTAATAAAAAAACTACCACTTTCAACCAGCCCTAGGAGGAATCTATTGTACAAAAAATAGCAAAAACATACCCAAAATTTCTTAATCCACGCCAAAAACTACCTAGTACTCCTACCGATTAGGTTCGTTTTAACCCATTTATGACAGGGTTGGCCCACATGTCCGTGCTGACGAGGCAACTTAAACCAACACATTTTGTTTGACCGTTGACACGAGGGACCCACATATGATCTTCTATCCTGTTATTCCCCCTCAAATCATTATTTTTCCTGAACATTACTTCAAACAGTGCTGATGCGTGTTCGTCGGTGGCGCCGGTGATGAGCGAGTTGGCCGCCGCTCCGCCGAACGGGCCAGACGCCGCGCTGGCCTCCGCACGGGTTGGCAGGCAGGCCCGAGTGTGACTCACGAGCGAGCAAGCCGCCGCGCTGGCCTTCGCTCGAGCCAGATGGCTGGCCTTAGCGCAGCGCGCGCGAGCAAGCCGCCGCGCTGCCGTGCCAATCCAGCTAGCAAACCTTGCAGACAAGCAGCTGGACGGAGCTATCTTGGCTAGCTAGCGGCCGCAAGGGCCGGACGGAGCTGGCATCCGGGCTGCCACAACATGGGCTCCGCACCGCCGGCGGTTTTGACCTCGCCTTCTGCCATCGGCGGTAGCTGCATCCCATGGCCGAGGATGACTAGGTGGACGGGCCGGAGGTAGGAGGTCACTCGAGGATTTTTGCTGGCGTCCCATGATTGATAAGGTAGTCTTATCTTAAGTCTGCCATGCATGCAAGTGGTAGTAGTTTCTTGGCATTTTAGTGATTTCTTGCATTATTAGAGCAAGTACAATAGAGCTGAGTCAGCGGGCTATAAGAAATAAACTACTACTACATGTTGGCTATAAGATGGGCTGTAGATGACATGGCATTGGCTTATAGCCAGCAGCTGGCTATACTATTACCCATGCTCTTAGGGGTTTCTTGTAAGGAACAATGTACGTACTACTAGCAACAAAAGGCGATTCTAGGTTGCGTTGTACTCCAACGAGTACTACTAGTGGTCGCGGGAGTGTATACCTCGTTTTGTGGGTTCGATCCCGGCCGAACGCACGACGGCCTTTTTTTTAAATAGTATACTATCTAGATACATCACAGAAATGGATGTATCTAGAACTAAAATACATCTAGATACATCCATATCTGCGACAAGTTATTCGGAACGGAGGGAGTACTACACTTCACTGTGAGCCAATATTTTACACGGGTAGTTTGAGTTTTGAAGTCAAACGGACATGCGGCCCCACAATCTGGGTGCACTAGAGTCTGGACAGCCTAGCCACGTGAACGGGTTTTCCTTCCCAGCATCCCGTGGCTCGCGTGCTCGCCCTAGGCGCACCTCGCTTGCAGCTTCCAGCTAGTAGCATATTTAAACTAGCGCCTCCCAATTAAGCCCGAGGAGCCGGAAAAGCCTGGCGGGGCATTGGGAACTGTGCAATATGGCTCTGTACGTAAAGTGCTCTACTACTACTCTGTAGCTTGTGGTGTTGCATGCATGGACTTCACTCCATTATCGGCTCTACTATAAAAGAAATTCCTCTTGACGTGTTTTTTTGAAACGGAGGCAAAAGCTTTGCTTCATTTCATTCATAAGGAAGGAACTACTAACAAAGTTCGACGAGATCCATTACACCTCCACAAATGGAAGCGAAAAGCCTAGTCTCGCTGTATCAAATAACTCAAATGTTCTGCCCCCGCAGTAATCGTCGCTGATAAACAGGCTGCTAGTGTGTGCGTGAGAGGAGCGGCTGAGTAGGCTAGCTACGTGAGAGGAGTGGCTGAATAGAGCACCGAGAGTACCCACTAGGCCACTACGAAGGTGTACTTCCCCTACATTGATAGTACATCGATGGTTCTAGAGAACAGTAGTACCCTCCACTTCCAACTGTAGCTCCTTGGCCCTGAGATTGAAGAGTTCAAAACTGGTGCACTATACAAGACTAGACTAGAAGTACAATACTCCCTCCTTTCTGGTTTATAGGGCTCATCTCAAAATTTTAGTTTTTCCATTTTATAAGGCTCAATTTGGTTGTTTCCCATCACATGTTCAGATTCCAAGGTGCATTACATCATTTCATGCAAGTATTAAGAGAAAATTGACCAATGAATGTAATTTATGCATGCATGCATTGCAATTAATGCATTGGTAAACATACTTTTTTGAGGAAAACAAGAGCATTAATTGGGTGCTTTTTTGAGGAGTAGTTAGAAAAGTTGTACTAGTACTGCTACAGTACGAGTACGTACTCCTCCGTCACATAATGTACGACGTTTTTTTACACTAGTTGGCATGTACAAAAAATGGCAAAAACATACCCAAAATTTCTTAATCCATGCCAAAAACTACTACCTAGTGCCAAAAATTTCTTACTAGTGCTATTATTTATAGTATAATGCAATCCCATAACATTCCATAATGCTAGTACTAGTACTCCATGGTACCTAAAATTACTACCTAGTGCCAAAAATTTCTTACTAGTGCTATTATTTAGAGTAGTAAATAATAGCCTCACCCCTTCGCTGAGGAACGATCTACAGTTGGAAGGGACGAGGCCCTACGGTTACTACGCTCTTATCTCCTCCTCGCCAGTTCCCCTCCCCCCGAAGAGAAGGCAGTTCGTCGCTGCTCCCATGGATTCGCCAGGCGGTTCTCCTCCTCGTCGGGGCTGGGAGACCTTGGACGACGATTCTCTGGGAGAAATCGCACGCCACTCCGACGTCCTCACCGCCGCAAGACTCGGTGCTTCCTGCACCAACTTTTTCAAGATGCTGCTTAAACAGGCTTGGGAAAAGGCCATGCTTGTTGGTCTTCCATGCGTCCTCGAGGAGAAGGTTCTTCTATGGGACAATTCTTCGAAAAGTCCACCGCTCCCTGGCCATGGTTGCACGTTGACTCGGCTAGAGTTGACGACGTTGAGAGGTAGTCGGATTTTGTCCGATGAGCAGGTCAGTAATGGAGTTTGATCATGTAGTATTTAGTTATTCCATTTCCATCCCGTAATTTCTCCGCTGCCCACCGTCTAATATATAGGTCTGGGTTGGTGCCAACGAAGATTGGCTTGCATACCTCCGGCCGGATACCACCATGATTTTGCACAACATCCACAGTAGTGCGGCCGTTCCGGTAGACCCCTTCTCCACCATTGGGATCGGCCTTCCGGACTGGCTGGGCAAGAATACGTATGATGATGCCTACATGAGATTGAAGAAGATAGCAATTGCGGACCCGCCGACAAAGCGACGTGGCTACGACGATTACTATCTCATTGCGGTGTTCGACATAAGGATTGCCATCAATGTAGGAGGCAGTAACGACAAAGGCTGGCGCATGTTGGCGGCAGCAGATTTGTACCCCTACATGTTCGAAGACGCCGTGCGCCATCTAGGCCGCATCTTCGTGGTGACAAGACATGGGACTTGTTTCATCTGGTGGACATCCTACGGTACGGGAGATTACAAACGGAATGCACAAACCATCATTTGCATCCCTAACGGTACTCCATTATTTTGCAGGGACCAGTCATCCCCCGATCAAAATAAGATCGCCGATCCTGGATGTGCATTTGCATCCGTGATTTGGTCTAACCTAGAACCTTGTAGCTGACTTTGGCATATTGGGATCAACTATCTTAGTAGTCGTTACCCATGGTACCACTAATATGCAACATGGTCACATAATCTACCACGATCGGACCGTCACCATCTACCCAGGTATTCCATTTTTTAACCCTCTCGCCTTCTCTTTCATTGTTGTACTAGTAGTATACTTTGTAGTACTAGTAGGAGTACTTTTTACCTTGAAGGACGCGTATAGCTAGCTAGGCCCTTGAAGACTTGAACCCACTAGCTGCCACCATTTTTTTTCCATGTCTTACTATCTCATCCATGTAGCCAAGAGTGGCTATATATAATAAGCCGGTTATTTTACTTCCTCTATACCGGAGTAGTACTATTTGCTGCACAGTATTATTGACCGCCACATTGGAGCACACCATTATTATGCATGGACCTTGACTATGTACGTCACCATGTGTCCAGATCTGGGATGCCGCGTGTACCAGATGAACGGCGCCGAGTTCGACCCCCGTGATGCTACGTGGGTGCCGAGGAACACTCTTGGAGAGTACTCGCTTTTCATCGAGGACAGCTACCCCATTGTGAAGCGGATGCCACCTTCCGTGCACCACACGGAAGGCCTGCCGTTCATGAAGCATGGTTGTGTCTTCAGTGTGCACCGCCGGATGAACGACATGCTGGGACACGCTATCCCTGATTTATGCCGCTTCAGCTTGGATGAGTCTCCATCGTGTGGAACCGGACTAGAAAGCTACGACAATGATTCCCGTTGCCCACCGCTATGGATCTTGCCATCCATGAAGAACACCTAGGACTGGAACCTGGAGGAGGACATGTAGCCCATCTATGACGTGTAAGTGGAGTACGGTAATTGTGAACAGTAGCGTTGTGAATATATGTAGACTAGTCGTGCACAAATTTATCACATGAGTTGGAGATGAACTTGTGTGGAATACTTGCATTTGTCCTTTAGAATTTATTACTAGTAAATGTGTTATGTCTACGTGCAACTTGTGTGGTTGTTGCACGGGCTCCAATACGCTCTTTGAGAAAAAAAGGTGGCACAGCTTTGGATATACGTGACGTGGCGGCATCATACAGTAGCATCGTTCGCTATAGTTGTACTAGTACACTCCTACTAGGACGACAACTCCTATAAAACCTTGCGCTTGGCTCTTTGCCTCTTCGGGAGGTTCAACAGTTCGTACTCGTGTGAACCTTGCACTTGGCTCTTCGCCTCTTCGGAAGGTCCAACAATGATGATACTACAGTACAATATGCTTCTGGCAATCTGACACCAGTTGAACTGCTGCACGTCCACCATGAGGGCGAGGGCGAGGGAGAGGGAGAGGGCGCTGTAGTCAAAACCCTCTCCTCGTCCTGCGAACCACCGCATGCGTGGGCGAGGGAGAGGCGTAGTAAGCAAGCTTCTCCTCGTTCGGCGAGTTGACGGGACACATCAAAGCAGTACTAGCACTAGTAGTAGTAGTCCATATTGCGTCCTTTCCGATTAATATGGCTTAATTTGAAACGAGAAAAATACACTGGCGGTCAACGTATGTAATAGTACGCTCTTTACGGTCACTATATATAGTTTTGCGGCGATTATGCGATCACTAGCTCATCGTAGAGCACCGTATTGCACCCTACTGACCGGCCACATAGTCGACGTGGCACTTTGTCGACTGGTTAAATTGTCACCTGGTTTCTGGGTCCCACCTGTCAGTTGGCAGAGCAAAGAAATCAGTTAAACAAAACTTTACGCAGGCGCGACACGAGTACAACCCTTGCGCGCGAACCGCCCTGGCTGTGTATGTGAGTGCATGCACGTGTCCTCCCTCGGTCTTCCAATAAAGATGTACTACATGATGTACATCTACACTTCCAATGCATTTAGCCTTTAATCTACTAAATCGATATTGATTGACTAATGCACCAACTTGTGTTGTAGGTATAGGCTACATGTCTATCCTTAATTACAGCATGCAACGGCCTTCATTTAATCTTCTTATCTCAATGGTCGCATGCACACATAAGTCTGCTACTTTTGGGCGTTAATTATGCCCTGGTCAATGTGTAAATCTCTAAATGTACAGTCTTTCACGGACGTAGGGAGTAGGTTGAGCACTTGAGCGTGAGCGTGTGTGTTGCGTCGTGTGTTGTGTGCCGCATGGGTGCGTGAGTGTTGCGTGCGTCCATGTGTACGTGTGAGTGTTGCATGTTGCATGCATGCATGCATGCATGGGGCTTACTCCCTCCCATTGACATGTTCATATTTCAAGCTTCCTCTATTCCCTCCATATGGTGATACTCCCTCTGTTCCCAAATATAGTACAAAGTTGAGTCATCTATTTTGGAACGGAGGGAGTAGTATGGAGTAAAAGCCTCCCTCTGTTCTCAAATACGGAGTATTTGTCTTTCTACAGATTTCAACAAGTGACTAGGTACGGAGCAAAATGAGTGAAGTGAGCGTAGAGGCATAGGGATACTGTAGAAAGGAAGCCCTTGCGATCCATTTATTCCCCATCTCGGTCAGAGAGAAGTATTCAACTAGTCTTCGCAGTGAAGTGACAATACACGCTGCAGCAGATGGGACACGTAATTAATAAGCTGAACCAGCGTGTTGGTGTTACTAAATCAGCCTTACCCAGTACTGCCATCATGTTTTCCAGTAGAGCACGCTTCCGCAAATACGCCTACGCACCTCTGTCCTCCATTAACTGACATATGAGACATGTTGTGGTAGACCCACATGTCATCGGTGTAACTATTTACACTCCGAAGGACGGTATATCCTGGTAGTAGTACTAGTAGAATTGAGATTGAATGCACTTTCTTCCCCGTCTTCCACTCTTCTTCCTCCTCTCTTCTTCTTCCTCCTCTCTTCCACATCGTCGGCCGCACACCATTTACCCCCGCTCACTGCTCGCCCGCCCGCGCCATCTTCCTTGGTAGCTCGCGCATACCATATCCCCCCGCTCACTGCTCGTCCACACGAGGAGAAGCTTCTTCGCTCGCCCGCCCGAATCCACTTCCCCGCTGGCTCGCAGGCATCGAAAACCCCAATGGCAGAACCGACTGACACACAAAGCCGCGATTGGAATTCCCTCCTCGATGTTCTCTTGGAGCAGATCTGTAGTCGTATGTACCTACTCAGCACCGTCTGTCTAGCCGCATGCTCGGTGTCTTTGTACCGTCTACTCATCTGCAACTGGCCGGCTCTTTTCAAGACACCCTGCTTGCTGATGTCCAATCCTCGCAGGTGGCCCAGACACCGACTTGATGATCCTACGGAGGTTGCCGTGGTGCCCCTCGACATGCTACCACTACCCGTCCACCTGCCCTTCATGCGCGACCACTACTGGGCGGGCATGAAGGCCAACTGGGTCGTCCTCATCCACCAATCTGGTAGTCCATGGCATCTCGTGGATATCTACACCCAGCGAGAGATCACCCTTCCATCTTTGGATACCGCCGCCATCGAGCCTCGCGGCCCGCCGGACACTCCTGCCTACTACGCACGAGACGCGTCAAGCTTTTGGCTCGACCTCTGTTTGCAGAAAGTTGTAATATGTGAAGTGCCCACACCATCAGAAGACTACATGGATTACAAGCTCATTGCCTTGTTCAACAAGGGATTAGTCTATCTGGAATCCGGTCGCCATACATGGTTATGGCTCATCATCAATCCTATTGAGGAAACATTTCTGTCTGATGCTATAGTGCATGATGGCATCGTTTACGCGATCGACGCATAGATTGACTACCTATACTGGTGGAATCTATCGTCGTGTAATCGTTGTATCTCATCTCATCTTTACCTTATGAATACGACTGCCTGTTCATTTGTTACAAATTTAGAATGCATAGCATGTCTATAACCACATCATTGCTATATGTTCCTCTCATTTCCTAGATTTTTATGACCACACATGTTATTGTTAGAGTTGATATGAGAACAATTGGCATCTAGTGATTGTTAGAATACATATTATGAGCATAACATCATGATTGCTATATGTTACTCTCATTTACAAGATTTTTATAACAACGCATGTTATTGCTTAGAGTTGATATGAGAACAGTAGTAGTAAGTGCTATGGTAGAATATGAGTAGGCGCTGTCATAGCTGTTTTCCTCTCATTGTTACATGATGTTTGAACCATGACATATTGCTAGAATATGAAAGCCATTGGCTCATTTTTTTAACTTGGGGTATGATTATGACCACGACATTGCAATTCTTTGTCTATGATATGTGTCACTGTTATAATAATCTTAATTCCACACATACTCTGAACATGATTGTTTATTTTTGTCCTTTTGGTCTCCAATTTGAATTGTTGCAGCAGACGCAAATGCGCTGGCCTTCATGATTCCAGGACCTGGAATCATACCAGCCGATGGGTGGTGGTTTATCGCTCGTTCAGCTGATGACGGTCATTTGATGCTCATTCGCACGTACCAAATTGACCAAACCATTACATCAAACCACATGCAGTACAATGCGTGGGGCGTTCGTGACATTGATGGCTATGGCTGCTTCATGTTCGAGAAAGATCCCAGCTCCGTTGGGCCATGCGTATTCAACTGGAGGCGGGTTTACAGCCTCGGCAACCACTCCTTGTTCCTCGGGCTCAATTATCCGATCATCCAACCAATCACCGATCATATCACCGGCGATGATTACTGTGCTATGCAACTTCCATTCACGAGGGGGGCTGTGTTTACACATCATACCATGGGTTTCATGAATCACCATATCCAGAGATTCGTCGACACAGCTTGTTGCCAGATAATCTTCAGTGTGTGAAAGGCATCAAGCTTCCATGTGATGGATGGCTTTTGCCAACCCGACATGCGGCGATGTGGTTCATGCCAACAGCAAATATGCACAACTTGATACGTACTGATATGTAGACTGAGCCATGTATTCTGCTGCTGTAGCATGACCCTCTTTTGTTGAATATTATGTACTGTTGTTAGTTTGAAGCACTCCTCTGGTTTGAAGGATAGATACCTTCCTGGGATCAAGTGCATCCTAACTCACCTGCGTAGGATGTACTGATAATGATGATGGAAATGCTGTGCATAAGCCATATATATATATATATATATATATATATATATATATATATATATATATATATATACACATACATACATAAACACTATTTTGATCACAACATGAACTTCCCGAGTAACGCACCTGACCTTCCCCGAGTACTAGGTTGAACTTCAGCTAAAAGGTGTCCAAATGGGGCTTGTGATATACCGTTGGAAAGCTATGGACATCAGTATCATGACCCAAGTTAAATTTTTGGCAAAATGTAAGTTGTTTAAGAGCAGTTTTGAAAACCGTTTTTTCTTCATACAAAAAACGTGAATCGTATTTTCGATCGCATTTTGAAACTGTTTATTGGAATGAGGCAAATAATATGGCGTTGGAAAGCTGCTGCAAAACCGCTCCTTCCATATGTTGAAAGTTTTCTCTAATTTCCTACGGTTAAAGAGTAATTCAGAAAATCGTAGAATTTCGCAAACCGAATAGCCGAGTTCGTTTTTTCGATGCCATTTATAAACGGCTAATCCAATTGAGGCAAATAATATAGCGTTGGAAAGCTTATGAAAATGCGCTACTTTTTCATGTTAAAAGTCTTCTCTAATTTTGAACAGTTTAAAAGTAATTTAGAAAATGGTACAACTTCCACCGAGTTCGTATTTTTGATCTAATTTTTTAACCGTATGTCCAAATGCAGCAAATGATATGGCATTGGAAAGCTTGAAGAAATGAAAAACTTTTTTGTATATATTGTTTCTCCTAATTCATTATGGTTTTATGTCAGTTTTGAAAATGGCTAAAAATGTATTTTTGCCGTAATTTATACAAACTTTATCGGAATTGGGCAAATAATATACCGCTGAAAAGCTACGGAAAATGCGAAAAAATTTCATGTTGATGGTTTTCTCTGATTCCTAGCCGTTTTTATGTAATTTCGAAAACGGCGAGATCACTCGTTCTGCCTTTATTTCGAAACAGATTCTTCGAAAATGCACCGCGTGAAGAACCTGACCTTCTCGGCATGTGTACCTAAACTTCACTCTGTTTTTCACGTGATTTTTTTGCTTGTAGATCTTCATCCGCTGCTCGTAGCACTCCATCCCACTCACCGGAATTGAGCAATTGATATACCGATGGAAAGCTGCTGTAAACACACAACTTTCCTGTGTTGATCATTTTTTCATACTCGCGACGATTTTGAAAGTTTTTCATCTCAAATTCATTCACTATAGTAGTCGAACTTCCTGCTGTTTTCACGTTGAACTTCTGTGGTGTATTTTCGTTTGTAATTTTGTCATCCATTCGTCGGTGTTACACAAATCATATTCCTTTTGTACAAACCTCTTTCACAATAATTTTTTTAACTTTCTTCGACCTTGAACTTACAACAACAAAAAACTTTTAGCCTTTGCTTTTTTATTTTTTTTAATACAAAATGCACACCGTGTAGTACGTGAACTTCTAACAGTTATTAATCTGAACTTCTCTCGGTTACGTGAAAATATCTAAGTTTTTTATGAATATTAATCTAAATTTCTTAATCCTTTTATATGAATTTTGAAGCACCCTATTTTTAAACATTGAACTTCTCGTTATTTTATTTTTGAACTTCTTGTTTTCATTCTTTAATAACGAGGAAAATCTGAGCTTTTTATAATCATCGAACTTCTCCATCTTTTTAATATGGACTTCCTGGTTTATTTCTTAATCTTTTTTATGAATTTTGAAGCGCTCTATTTACAAAATTTGAACTTCTTGTTATTTTATTTTTGAACTTCTTGTTTTCATTATTTAATAACGAGGAAAATCTGAGTTTTTTTATAATCATCGAACTTCTCCATCTTTTTAATATGGACTTCCTGGTTTATTTCTTAATCTTTTTTATGAATTTTGAAGCGCTCTATTTACAAAATTTGAACTTCTTGTTTTTTTATTTTTGAACTTCTTGTTTCCATTCTTTAATAACGAGGAAAATCTGAGTTTTTTATAATCATCGAACTTCTATATCGAACCACTCTAACTTTTTATTTGAATTTACTTTATGTATTTTTAGAAATATGAAAATTGTAGTTTTGTTAGAAACATCAAATTCTTACTTATTTTGAATTGAAGTTATTTGTTTTATTCTTTAGTAACCAAAAAATTTCAAGTTTTTAATTAAATATCAAACTTCTCCACGTTTTTAAATTGAACTTCTTGGTTTTATTCTTCAGTAACGAGAAAAACTTAGTTTTTATTGTACATTGAATTTCTCTGTTTTTCCAAATTGAACTTCTTGGTTTAATCTTATCGGGGAAAATCTGAATTTAAAAAAATAGGGAAAATCTTTTTAAAACTTTTTGTTGTTGTTCCCTTATTTTAGTTTGAACTTATTAGTTATACTTTAGAACGAGAATGTGAGGTTTTTATCAACTTTGAACTTCTCAGTTATTTTAATTTGAACTTCTTAGTTTTATTCTTTACTAACGAGGAAAATCGAGTTTTTTGAAGCTCTTTGTTTTAAATTTCTGAACTTCTTGGTTTTATTTTTCTTAATACTGTGAAAAATCCGAATTTTTTATTGGCATTGAACTTCACCATTTTTAAAATTTGAACTTCTTAGTTGTTGGTCAGTAACGGGAAAATTCTATTTTTTTATAAACATCAAAACACTCTGTTGTTTTAATTTGAACTTCTAATTTTTTTAAACGGGGAAAATCATTTATATATTATTTTTGAAATGTTCTTTAAATTTGAATTTTTTTGAACTTCTTCCTCCATTATTAATTTTGAGCTTCTACATTTGTATTTTTTGAACTTCTCGTTTTTTTATAATTGAACTTCTTGGTTTCTGAAATAAACAATGAACTTATCCATTAGTTAAATTTCGACCTATAGGTTATTTTTTAAAACAGGGAAAATCCATTTGGGAAAGAGGGTCACACGACCATCTTCATCATGCGGGGGTATGCAATGACAAGCACGAAGGCGTGCTCACTAGTGATATTTTTCTTCCTTTTGTTCTCATTTGAACTTCATCTTTTTTTAATGATGAACTTCTCGCATAATTTTTACATGGTTTTTTCCATGTGTTTTGAAGTGAGAGATTGAATGAAATCTGCTTGTTGATCTCACCGAAGTTTTTGATTTGTTTGAATGTTATTTTTTTCTCTTTTATTGTCAAGTTTTTTATTTGAACACGCAAACTTGGTGAAAGACGAATTTGAGCACTGTGTTTTAAAATTGAACTTCTAGGTTTTTTAAAATGGAGAACTCTGGACTTCAGTCTTGCTTCAAATTGTGTGATCCGTTGCTGCAAAAATAGGACGAGTAATGCGGGCAGTTCTACACCAGTGTGTAATGTAGTTTTTTCATCAGGGCGGGGTGGAGGGAGGAGCAGAAGGAAGAAGGCCAATGCCCTGGCAGAGAGAAGATCATCTTTGGTCTAAGACGAAGGTGGGGAAGGAGATGGCCGGAGGCGAGTGGAAAGAAGAAAACTTCTGCACAAATTGATCAAGGTCCAAAAGAATTTTTTAGGTACATGCCATATTATAATCAACACAATAATGTTTTTGATACATAGAAGGTTCATTCACATATACACATGAACAAAGTGTCAATCCCCTATCCGATAGAAAAAAATGATCCATCCACAACTAACCCGTGCCAAATCTTCCTGAACTAAAATACATGCCGAACTTGGACCCTGAGATCCCCGACGTACCAATTTTTATGGGATGATCTGTAATAACAACAATTACTTCATGAGTTTGTAGTATTGAATGAAGCAAAAGTCTATGCCAAATTCGGACCAAGGTAACAGGAGCAAAATAGATGAACGGTAACATGAAAATAAAATCAACACATGTTACAAAATTTGAGCAGGAACACTAGCATGATGACATGAATCTGCACACGCTATGTATTTGAGCAGGATCTCATTCACTTCATCTGGAAACAATTTAATGAGACAAAAATCAAGAAGCAATTGGTTTGAGCATATTCCGATATTTACAAACAAGAAACAAATTGTTGCCAACCAAGTTTTGTTTAACGTATATTGCATGATTTATGTAATCTGGGTACATTTTTTTCTTTGAACCCACCTCTAAATTACTGCAAGCGTGCAACAATCACAAAACACAACATCTACTATTTGCTGTGTTTTCTTCTTCTCCAGCATAAATTGAACTGCTGCAAGTAATTGCTAAAATTTAGCATTGCTTTTTTCTGTAGGGTGAAGATGCAGGTAGCGCAAGTTGGCATCGGAACATGGAAATGCAGGGGCTACGATGAGCTATGCAAAGGCCGCCTCGAGGCTGGGAGAAGTTCAAGAGAAGCACAAAAATACCATTGAACGACCTGGGGGCGTGTCCTTGAATGGCCCAAGGAGGCGGCGTGGAATAGTTTTTGGCGATGCGGCGGCGGAGCCCCACCGAGAGGAGGCTGCGTCATGGAGGGGCGAGCTTCGCGATGGGCGACTGAGAGGATGCAGATTCCGCCTGAGAGCTCTGCCGGCGGCATCATCCAGGTGTCAAAGGAGTGGCGTGGATCCACTTGGGTGGCGGCGGCGCGCAGTGAGGGTGAGTTGGGGTGGCGGCGTCGTGTAGGGAAGGTGGGTTGGGGCAGCGGCGACGTGTGGGGAAGGTGGGGTGTG
>NC_041392.1:163939974-163976292 GCF_002162155.2 Triticum dicoccoides
GGCGGCCGCGCGTGGGGAAGGTGGGGGTGGGACGGCGGTGGTGCATGGGGAAGGTGCAGGCGTGACATCGAGGTGGGGTGGCGGCGTTGGTTGGTGGTAGGGCCGCCGGCGGCGCGGTCCAGGGAGGGAGGCAGCGGCGGCGCGGGCTAGGGAGGAAGAGAAGCCAGATGGGATCGGGATCGGGAGAGGTTAGGGGAAGGGGTCGTGGGAAGCGGGTGGGGTGGGCTTTTTTTTCATTGTATCGTCGGGTGGGTTTTCTGGGAAGTTCAGGAGGATCCCGTCACCCCTATATAGCGCATCGTGATCCAAATAACTATTCTAATCCCAGGATTAGAATAGTGCTATCCTACATATATCAGTTAGGCTTCAAGTGCGTACTTGTTAGTTAAACCTATGTATAAATTATGACACTAAATACGACTAGTAAGTAGTACAGTAGCAGTAGTAGTATATGTCGGTCAAATTATTCATCATGTCCACACATTGAATTGACGTGCCAACACACTGCGCGTGAGGTGACACAAGAATCCGGTGGCGTGTTCGGGTATTCTGGAATTACTGATGCAAGTTGAAGACGGATTGACCCAACCTGAGAAACTTGAGGCCCAAGTGAGTGCTGACAGCGCGAGATTTCAGTCTCTCATCGATTTGTTCATACCAACCATCGACAACGAGCACGGCATATGTTACACCCAACCTGAGAAACTTCCAGGTAAGACACCGATTGGCCGTCTACTTGCACAAACATATTCCTTTGTTTATAGCTCTATTTTTCTTTTTACACGCAGACCTAGTGAAGCAATTACAATTTGACAGTTAATAAAAAGTGAAACAAGTGACTGCAACATGCCAAAGATGTTATGAAAATTCCAACTAGGTACACTAAAACCTGTATTCCACAATACTGCAGGTATCACACTGAGTGGCCTAAGGAAGCATTTCTTCCAGCGCAATTCCAGGGCGTTCAAAAGGGGCGCGTGGACGCGTCGCAAGATACAGTCGGAGTGCGGCATGCATGCGATGTGGCACAAGACCGGCAATACCTTGCCGGTGATGGTCAACGGCTGGCAGACGGGCAGCAAAAAAGGTTCTGGTGTTGCACACCAACAAGAACTTCGACCAGCAGAGGACCAACTGGGTGATGCACCAGTACCACCTCGGGGACCTGGAGCATGAGAAGGAGCGGGATCTGGTCCTCTGCAAGATTTTCTACCAGACGAACACTAGGGCCAGGAGTAAAAAGATTATAAGTTAGTTTGGTATTGGTAGTTGTACTACCTTGTCGTCCGCAAGTTGGTATTGTTGTTAACGATCCTTTGGTATGAACTTGCATTTGCTTCCAACCATCATGCCGAGGGTCGACATGGATATAAAGCTGAATCATTTTTTTCGAAACGAATTTTTAGGCACCTGATTTTTATTTGGTGGGTAGCATAAGCACCCACCGTTCAAATTCCCAGTTCTCCAATTTTTTCGAAACAAGTGCATGCACTTATTATCACGATAAAAAAACAATATCCGTGTTGCATCCCAGTTATCAGTCTGTACTTGCAGAATTCTCTCGTTTATTGAGCACGTATATGGTTTTTGCAGGTCGAGCAAGTTTCAACTGGGCTGTAGATTGCCAGGGTCATTTTGTTTTTAACAGGCCCAGCCCATGACGACAAGGGGCACAAAGATCCAGCAGGTATCTACTGGCCTCTGGCCGGCCGGCGTTAGTTATATTTTGTCTTACAACATCCATAGGCAGTTTTTTACTGAATCAAACACACAACCCAGTTCTATTTTCCTCTTGAAACGCATGTCCTACATCCGTTTTCTAAGCTCTACCTATAGTTTTACTAGTTCGTATACACGTATCATTATATTGAAAACACATAAAATTCCCTTTTCATATTTACATCCTTATTTTTGTTGTTTTTTCCCACCCAGCACTTATTTTTTTACCACTGGTTTTCCCTTAAACCAACTAAATTTGTCCCACGTCTTATTTGCTTACAAAAACAAAATGATTTTTTTGGCAAATCAATAAGTTCTTAAAAATGTTTATCATTTCAGGATTACAACAATTCGGATTCCACCGAAATATGCAAAATAAGGTTGGACTTTTTGACCGTGGTCCTAGGCAGAAAATGGGCTGTAATAAATTACTTAAGAATTAGCAAATGGGCTGCAAATTATAAAAAATAGCAAATGGGCTTTATGTTGTCTGCCACAGATTTGGAGGCTGACTTGTGGGCCTACTAAGTTCACGCGTACACAAGGTTTCTCAAAAAAGAAACTTAGTCAACAATCGACTCTACCAGCGTTAGACCGTTAGATGTCAATCTAACGGCAATCGTGCTTCTTCAGTCTCTGATCCTCCTGCCCCAGCCGCCCAAACCAGCACCGTCGGAACCGCCTGCTCCCGCCTCCCGTGGCCGGCAGTGCTGCCGGGAAGGCCTCACGGCCCCATCATACTCGCATCCCTGGCATGTCTATCCCTCTACTCACCCACACCTCCTGTTATTTTCCGGCGACGGCAGCCGAACCAGTCAACCGTCGTACTCTCCACCGCGTGCGAAGCCACTGCCATGTCTTCCCCGGCTCCGTGTCGTTCCCTTCGTAGGCCTCACCGTCATCCACCGCCCTGGTGCTCTCAGTGCGGCGTGGTCAACGATGTCTATCCAACGCCCGTAGTGCTTCTTCAACCTCTGGCCTTCTTGCCCCAGCCACCCAAAGTAGCGCCGGTCGTGCCGCATGCTCCTGCCTCCCATGGCCGGCTGTGCTGTCGCGGAGGCCTCACCGCCCCCTACTATTCCCACCGCTGGCCATGCCCTGCGGCGACGGCAGCCTCACACCGCAGCCGAACCAGTGAACCCTCGTACTCCTCTCCGCGCGGGCTTCCACTGCCGCGTCGTCCCCTTCCTAGGCCTCGCCGTCGTCCACCACCGTGGTGCTCTCCGCGGGGTGTGGTCAACGTGGTCAAGGAACGACTTCGATCGGAAGAGTAGTGTACGTGGAGAGGCTGACAGCTGGGTCCACGGCCACACCCCAGTTTTTTTTGTGATTTGCCAAGCAAGTCGCTTTGTCAGGCTTGTTGGGATGCAAATCTTTCAAGACGAGGTGAGCTTTCATTCGGCTGGCCGAGAAAATGGCCCATCAGTAATGAGAAATGGGCTGTACATTTTTAAAACACATCAAACCGGCAATTAGTTTCAAATATCTTTTTTTTCATTTCGAGATTTTAAATTACATTAATTTTTATGCGTGGAGAATTTGTTGGATTTTATATTGATATACATTTATTTTTAAAATCAGTTTAAATGTGAGTCGAAATTTCAGGATTAAAAACAGTTCGGACCGCACCGAAATATGCAAAAATTCATATATATTTTTTACCGTGGCCACAATATGGGCTGTAATGCTCACAAAAAGAATATGGGCTCCAAAAAAACCTTGATAATTAGCAAATGGGTTGTAAATTATTAGAAATAATGGCAGATGGGCTGTATGCTGTTTCCCACAGATTTGAGGCTTTCCTAAAAAAAGGTTGACGCACAAGTAGTGACTGTTGGATGGCCATCCAACGGCCGTCGTGCTTCTTACATCTCTGCTCTTCCTGCTCCAGCCGCTCAAACAGGCGCCGGCGAGACTGCCTGCTCCCTCGTCCCCACGGCCGGCTCTGCTGCCGCGTAGGCCTCACCGCCCCACTGTACTCCCATCGCTGGCCTAGCCATCCCTCTACTCAGCGACACCTGTTGTTATTCTCCAGCGACGGCAGACGAACCATTAAACCCTCGTACAGTCGTACTCCCCTCCGCGTGGGAAACAACTGCCGAGTCTTCCCTGCCTCCGTGTCGTTCCCTTCCTAGGCCTCGCCGTGGTCCACTGCCCTGGTGCTTTCGGCGCGGCCTGGTCAATGTGGTCAACGACCGACATGCATCTGAAGTGGACTTTAGGTGGAGAGGCCGACAGCTGGGTCCACGGCCGCACGCAAGGAAATGCCTCCTTATTATGCGCAAAATAATGATTCCTCCACCTGACATCTGGGACCCACCGAAAGGGCCTCTGTATTTCGCGAAAAAAATGTTACCACCGCTGACAGCTCGGACCCACCAGCTATATCTTCGCACGCAAGGAAGTGCCTCCTTATTACGCCCAACGGCCGTAGTGCTTCTTCAACCTCTGGTCTTCTTGCTCCAGCCGCCCAAAGCAGCACCGGTCGTGCCGCATGCTCCTGCCTCCCGTGGTCGGCTGTGCTGCCGCGGAGGCCTCACCGCCCCCTACTATTCCCACCGCTGGCTAGGCCCTGCGGCGACGGCAGCCTCACACCGCAGCCGAACCAGTGAACCCTCATACTCCTCTCCGCGCGCGTGGGGGCTTCCACTGCCGCGTCTTTCCCGGCTCCCTATCGTCCCCTTCCTAGGCCTCGCTGTCGTTCACCGCCCTGGTGCTCTCGGCGCGGCGTGGTCAACGTGGTCAAGGAACGACTTCCATCGGACGTGGACTGTACGTGGAGAGGCTGACAGCTGGGTCCACGGCGGCAGCAAGGAAGTGCCTCCTTATTACGCGGAAAATAATGATTCCTCCACCTGACAGCAGGGACCCACTGGACGGGCCACCATATTTCGTGAAAAAAACGTTTCCCCCCTGACTGCTGGGACCCACCAGCTACACCTTCGCACGCAAGGAAGTGCGTCCGGGCAAAAAAAATGATTCGCCCCCCTGACTGCTGGGACCCACCAGCTACATCTTCGCATGCAAGGAAGTGCGTCCGGGCAAAAAAATGATTCGCCCCCTGATTGTTGGGACCCACCAGCTACATCTTCGCAGGCAAGGAAGTGCCTGACAGTCGGGACCCACCTGGTCGAAGCGTACGTAGCATTGTCATTCTGGTCGCGAACGTGTACGTACATACTGGTCGATGTAGAGGCGCGCACGTGTCGTAGTAGAGGCACACACGTAGCATGTACACGTATGTACAGCGGCCAGGGTGCAAGAAAGAAAATACGGCCACGTATGTGTACATATGGGCGGGGTCTCGAACGCCAACTCGCGCATACGTACGGCGAGGGCTCGTGTACATGGCTGGGTCAGAACGGAGAAACAGCGTCGTCGTCGTGTTCATGGGTCGGAACGGAATGCGTGGTCGTGTTCATCGGGAGGGCTTGGACGGAAGAGGCGATGGAAACGAGGCCTGGCGTACCGCACAACGGAGGAAACAGACCTCCTACGGTCGAAACGGGAGTCCTGTTGATCAGGAGGGGTGTGGCGTACCGCAAAACAGAGAAACGGACCTCCTACGGTCAAAACGGGGGTCTTGTTGATCGGGAGGGGTGTGGCGTACCATAAAACGGAGGAAACGGACCTCCTACGGTCGAACGGGGGTCCTGTTGATCGGGAGGGGTGTGGCGTACCGCAAAACGGAGGAAACGGACTTGTGTTGGAGCGCTACGGTCGAAACGGGGGTCTTGTTCATCGAGAGGGGTGTGGCGTACTGCAAAACGGGACTCCACAGGATACTGTTCATCTCCACCGTCGACCCCCTCCAGCCTCCACGAGCTACTGTTCATCCACCGTCGACCTCCTCCAGCCTCCACAGGCTCCTGTTCATCCAGCCCCCACCGCGCGCTACTCCACCGGCTACTGTTCAACCACCCCTCCACCATCTACTGTTCATCCAGCCCTCCACACCATGGGGTCCTGTTCAACCACCCCTCCACAGGCACCCCTCCACCGTCTAATGTTCATCCTGCCCTCCACACCACGGGGTCCTGTTCATCCACCCCTCCACGGGCACCCCTCCACCTTCTACTGTTCATCCAGCCCTCCACCACACCATGGGGTCCTGTTCATCCAGAGGCAATGCCACTGCTCACTGTTCATCCCATCGATCGGCTTCAGTTAGCAGCAGTAGCCAAGGAATCGCTCGATCGGGTTTAGTTAACAGCCATCGATCGATCGCTCGGGTTCAGTAACGCGTAGCCTGCAGTGCAATCGCTCGGGTTCAGTTAGAGCCCAATGCCTCGCTCGGGTTCAATTAGAGCCAATGCCTCGCACACACGCACGTACGTGTATGAGAGAAACGCGCATCGCTCGGCCCCCGACCTCCCACCGTAACCGGGAACTCCCCGAACTTTTTCCTCCCCCTTGCTTCTACCACGGTTTTTTCCATCATGGACGGCCCAAAGAATGTCATGCAGCTGCGTCTCCGGCCCACCCAGGACGAAAAGCCCATTTTCTGTCATGATTTTTTGTCATAGAAGTAGGAGCCCACCACATCTATGATGATACCGGGTTTTGTCACAATTATCGTCATAGAAGTGTCATATGTATGACAGAAAAAAATTCGTTCGGCCCAAAATGTCACGGATGTGTCTTTTTTTTGTAGTGCTAGAGGCTAGACAACAAATATCTCATCAAAATATCGAACGAATACCAAATTCACATGACTACTAATAGCAAGACTTCTCCCATGTCATCAGGAACAAACGTAACTACTCACAAAGCATATTCATGTTCATAATCAGAGGGGTATTAATATGCATAAAGGATCTGAACATATGATCTTCCACCAAATAAACCAACTAGCATCAACTACAAGGAGTAATTAACACTACTAGCAAACTACTAGTACCAATCCCGGACTTGGAGACAAGAATTGGATACAAGAGATGAACTAGGGTTTTGAGAGGAGATGGTGCTGGTGAAGATGTTGATGGAGATTGCCCTCTCCTGGTGAGAGGAGCATTGGTGATGACGATGGCGATGATCTCCCCCTCCCGGAGGGAAGTGTCCCCGGTAGAACAGCTCTGCCGGAGCCCTAGATTGGTTCCGCCAAGGTTCCGCCTCGTGGCGGCGGAGTCTCGTCCCGAAAGGTTGCTTCTGATTTTTTCCTTGACGAAAGACTTCATATAGCAGAAGATGGCCACCGGAGAGCCAACAGGGGGCCCACGAGGCTGGGGGCGCACCCTGGGGGGTAGGGCGCGCCCCCCACCCTCGTGGCCAGGTGGGGCCCCTCTGACGTACTTCTTCCGCTCAATATTTTTTATTATTTCCAAAAATAACTTTTGTGGAGTTTTAGGACTTTTGGAGTTGTGCAGAATAGGTCTCTAATATTTGCTCCTTTTCTAGCCCAGAATTCCAGCTGCCGGCATTCTCCCTCCTTATGTAAACCTTGTAAAATAAGAGAGAATAGGCATAAGTATTGTGACATAACACGTAATAACAGCCCATAATGCAATAAATATCGATATAAAAGCATGATGCAAAATGGACGTATCGACCAACAACGTCTACAAGAAGAAGGTTGTGTAGTAGACATCACCTGCCGCCGCCACCGGACTTGACGCATTGGCGCATGCACTTCGACGGCTCGAAGATGCGACTCGGCCTAGGGGCCGGCATCATGTTGTCCTCCCCCAAGGGCGACCGACTCAAGTATGCACTGTAGATCCACTTCGCCGCCTCCAACAACGTCGCCGAATACGAAGCCCTTGTGCATGGCCTCCGGCTTGCCAAAGAACTCGGCATCCAGCGCATCCTGTGATATGGCGACTTGGACCTGGTGGTGCAGCAGTGCTCTGGCGAGTGGGACGCCCACGACTCCAACATGGCAAGCTACCTTTTCCACATCCAGAAGATGTCCGGATTCTTCGAGGCCTATGAGTTCCTCCACGTCCCACGCGCGGAGAACGAGGCAGCCGACATGCTCAGCAAGATCGCCTCGTCTCGGCAGTCCATTTTGTCTGGCGTCTCCCTCGAGCATCTGCACAAGCCCTTCGTCAAGCCGTCTCCGGACTCCAAGTCCATCCACGTGCCGGGCGACCGGGCCGCGCCTCAACCCGGCCCAGGGACTGCTCCACCCGACCCGGCCGCACGTCAACTCGGCCCGGGGACTGTCGAACCTGGCTCGGGGACTGCCGAACCCGACCCGAGGGCTGCTGAACCCGGCTCGGGGGCTACCGCCCCAGAACCTGAAATAGTGGCCGTCTTCGTCGTGGTAACATCGCCATCCTGGGCCCTGCCCATCTCGGAGTTCCTGGAGTACGGGGTCCTCCCCATGGACGAGACCGAAGCTCGGCAAGTGCAGCACCGAGCGTCCGCCTACAGCATCATCAACAACGAGCTCGTCAAGCGTAGCTCCACCGGCGTATTCCAACGCTGCGTCGAGCAGGACAAGGGCATTGAGATCCTCCTCGACATACACCAGGGCGACTGCGGGCACCACACCGCCTCGCAGTCCCTGGTGGCCAAGGCTTTCCGCCATGGTTTCTACTGGCCCATGGCCCTCGAAGACGCAGAGTCGCTCGTCCTCAAGTGCGAGGGATGCCATCGCTTCAGCAAGCGGAGCCACCAGCCGGCGTCGGCACTCCGGACCATCCCGATTGCCTGGCTCTTCACGGTCTGGGGACTCGACATGGTGGGGCCCTTAAAGACTGCACGAGGCGGCATGACGCATTTGCTGGTGGCGGTGGACAAGTTCACCAAATGGATCGAAGCAAGGCCGATCAAGAAGCTGGACGTCCCGACGGCCGTCCGATTCATCAAGGACATCACGGTGCGCTACAGCATGTTGAACAACATCATCACGGACAACGGCACCAACTTCGCCAAGGGCGCGCTCGCGCAGTACTGCTCCGTCTCCGGCATCCGCCTTGACCTGGCTTCCGTTGCACACCCGCAGTCCAATGGTCAGGTCGAGTGGGCCAACGGCCTCATCCTATCCGGCATCAAGCCATGACTTGTCGAACCGCTCATCCGTTCGCCCGGCAGCTGGCTCGATGAGTTGCCAGTCGTCCTCTGGAGTCTCCGCACCATGCCAAACCAGTCGGCCGGGTTCACCCCATTCTTCCTCGTCTATGGAGCATAAGCCGTCATCCCGACCGAGGTCGAGTTCGACTCGCCGCGCGTCACGATGTACATGGAAGCCGAAGCCAAGGAAGCCCACGAAGACAGAGTCGACCTGCTCGAAGAAGCACATTCCTAGTGCTCAGTCGCTCAACCATCTACCACCAAGGCCTGAGGCATTACCACAGCAAGAAGATCAAGCCCCTCGCTTTCCAGGAGGGAGACCTCGTCCTCCGGCTCATCTAGGACCAGACCGGCCAACACAATTTGTCCTCCCCGTGGGAGGGCCCCTTCATCATCAGCAAGGCCTTGTGCGATCGCAACGCGTACTATCTCATCGACGCCCGCAAGTCAAACAAGCGCAAGAGGGACACCGCCGGCGAAGAAACAATCCGGCCATGGAATGCAGAGCTCCTCCGCGCATTTTACAGTTAGCCGTACGCAGGTATGTATCGCTGCCTTTTGTAATCATCTGAAAACTATGGGATCCCCGAACAACGCTCGGGGGCTGCCCTTTCCGACCAAGCTATCGTGTCTCCTACATTTGCGCGTTACTTTCCTCTCAAACCAACCCGACCACCGTATCGACTCGCTCGGGGGCGGGCCACCTTGGCCACCCGTCGTTTCCCTTAGCGGCTCCTGACGCACTGGTCACCACGGTCTCTCATTTCTCCCTAAGCCGCAGAACCGACTTCGGCTGTTGGCTGGCAAGCACATGAGACCAAAGCACCAGCGCGCCATGAGCACTTAGTCAAGAACCGCCGAGTCGCCCAACCCGGCCCTGCCACTTTAAAGTTACTATACGACCGGTTGTTCGCCAACCCAGCCCTGCCGGATTGCCACCAGCCGGCCCAGTGGGTGTTTCGCTCGCGCTCAATGTTTTGAAAGCCTAAGTATCACACGCTCCTCCCAAAGGCCGAACCCCTTGTCACAGACTGGAGCCTCGGCCATCAGACTCGCGGGGGGGGGGGGAACCCAAAGGGGGAAAAGTCGCGAGAAAACGGCTCCAAAGATGAAAAGCAAGAGCGCATGCATTCACAAAGTCTCTACATACCGCCGGGTTGCTTGACCTGGCCTCGCTACTCTAAGTTGCCGAGCAACCGGCTGCTCGCCAACCCGACCCCGCCGGATTGTCGCCAGCCAGCCCAATGGGTGTTTCGCTCGCGCTCAACGTTGCGAAAGCCTAAGTACTGCATCCTCTCTTCAAAGGTTGAACCCCTTGTCACGGACCGGAGCCTCGGCCGTTAGACTCGCGGGGGAGAAGCTTAGGAGGGAAGAATGCAGGAAAATGGCTCGAAAGAACGAAAAGCAAAAGCGCAAACATTCACAAGGCTCTTACATCACAAATTCAGAAACAGGCCCAAGGCCAGAATTCATTACACCCAGTTAACCCCCGGTGGGTGGGTGGACCTGCTACCTAACAGGAATTTTTACTAAGTTCAAAATCAGGCATTCCCGCCGCCGGATCGCGTAGCTCCCGGGTCCGCTGAGGTGCCGGTATCCTCCTCCCCAGCGTCCACATCGCGGTAGACGCCCGTCTCCTCAGAGCCGCCCTCCGGGTCGTCTAGAAGCAGGCCGTAGTCGTCAGCAGACACGACTCCGCCATCCTCCGCCCGCTCCGGCTGGAACTCGTCATGGAAGGAGAACACGGTGATGTAGCTGGCCCGGGTGGCGATCCGTCTGGCCTCTACCTGTAGCTGGCTCTCTAAGCCGGCTCGCTGGCCCATCAACGCATCTAGCACCAGTCCGGATGCCAAGACACCGCGAACCTGAGCGCCATCTTGGCGCCGGCACAGGCGGCGGAAACCCACCAATCATGAAGACGGTTCGGGGCCGCCTCCGACCATCGCGCCAGCCGCGTGAAGCTGTTCGGCGCGACGGCGCCCAGCCAGAGGGCCACCATCATCGCCGCGACAGCCACCCCATTTGCTCGCTCAAAGCTCGCAGACAAGCCTCGGCGGCGGCCACGATCTCCAGGAAGGTCTAGGCCACCGGCGGGTCAGTCTCGGAGCCGACGATCCCCTGCGGGTCGCGCTGAAAGCGGACCGCCTCCTCCGCCAGCCGGTGCATCTCCGGGAAGGCCCCTGTTGGAAAGAAAAGCAAGTCAAAAGAAAAGTCACCAAAAACAAGAAGCCAGAGTCCCAACCCGGCAACGATGAAACCAAAGGAAATCACTTACTGCAAAAGGACTCTTTCAGGTGTTGTGCTTCGAGCAACGTACCGTGCCACTCCCGACCAATGGTGCGGTCACGCTCCTGGAGCGTCTTCTCCAGATTGGCAACCTTGGCAAGGGTCGCCTTCAACTCGGCGTCCTTGTCCTCGGCCGCCTTCACGGCCTCCTCGTGGCGCCGAGTCTCCTCCGCCATGGCCACCAGCGCCTTCAGGTGCCCCACCTCGGCCTGGAGCTGCCCCTTGTCCTCGGCCAGCTTGCCGTGTTGCTGGTCCGCCTCGGGAAGGGCCTGCTACGCCTCCATGACCTTGGCGGCCTCCGCCTTGAGGCGCTCCACCTCGGCCTCGAGGCAGCCCTTGTCGCCCTCCAGCAGCTCCTGCAGCCGGCTGGCTTCATCGAGCGCCCGTCGGGCCCCCGTCGCCTCTGCCCTCGCCCTCTCCACCTCGGCTCCAAGCCGATCGGCATCGGCAACGAGTCGGTCATAGTGGAAGCCAGCCCGAATCAGCCGGGTCCTCCAAGACAGCACCTCGGCTGCAGAAGAGAGACTCAGAAACAAAGTACCACTATAAGATTCAACCCAACTGCTATGCAGATTGGCCCGAATCTCGGGGGCTACACCTAGTGAGTGCGCTAGCGCGCCCCCACTAAAAAAGAGCTTGCAAGAAAAGTACCTGCTATCGTGGTTTTGTCATGGCAGATGTCCTAGAGAAAGGACTTAGTCGTGGAGCCATCGCAACGGGTTAGCTTGAAGGGGTTAAAGCGGACACAGGGACGCAAGAGAGTTTATACTAGTTCGGCCCCTTCAATGAAGGTAAAAGCCTACGTCTAGTTGTGATGGCTCCACGACTAAGTCCTTTCTCTAGGACATCTGCCATGACAAAACCACGACAGTTGGCGCCCACCGTGGGGCTATCGCACGATGGTTTCAAGTTCTTGGAGGGCCGCTTTGAAGGACTCGAGGGCTACGTTGTGGGCCGGATAACTAAGAGTCGTCGCGGCAAGCTCTACATCGATGACGCGGGCTGGGGCCCCGAGGCCGGCTCAGTTGAGTACGGGTACTGGGTCCCCTTTGGTGGCATACACGTTTTCATCAGCAAGATCGGTGAACCGGGCCCTGAGCCGGACATTTACACCGACCTCGTCGAAACGGCTCTGCGTGCGCGATCCGCCCGGGTTAAACCGGCCGTGAGACGTGCCTTCGTGGGAGTCATCCACGGAGGAAGTTATGAGGATGGATCGGAATCCTGCGGCGAGACCGTCGTTTGTTCCGACGACGAGTCATCAACCGGAGAAACCGAATCTCTATATCAGCTACAAGACGGCCGGATTGGGGGTTGTTCCGATGGCGACAGTATTCCGGACCCCTCTGATCTACCCAACCGAGTTGGAATATTCATGGCTGGCACACAAGCAACACTTCATTCTTCGACCGCTGCGCCAATGACCTCCGGTTCAGTAGCAGCGACGGCTGCCGGGGCAGGAGGCTCTGTACGCCCGCCGACTCAAGTTCTATCATATCTATTTGATGCATTGGCCGTGCTCATGGCAGAAGCTAACCCGGCGGATCAGGACGCCCACAACACGGAGATAGCAAAGGTGAAGGAACAGATCACCCAGGCCAAGGCGGACCTAGCAGCTGAGGATGCCAGGATCACCGCAGAGCGGGCCGCTTTAGACGCACAAGCCTACAGGCTCATGTTGGACCAGAACGCGTCGCATGAAGTCATGAAGAGGAAGTACTGATCCCGTTTGCCTTCGGTTTTCGAGGCCAGAGACCTTTTCAACACCCTGGGAGCAGGAACCAGTAATCCGCTGGAGGTAAACCGGGCGGAAGCCCCTGCGACCGGCGTGCCGGTTCAGCCCCGTCGGATGGATCTGCCTCGTCAAAACACTGTTATACCTCAGGCTGTTTCGACACCGCCGGGTCACTACTCCAACCCGATGGACAATCTCGTTGCCGCTGCTGCACGACTGGAGGCCATTCCAATTGAAGGTGACTCGCCGCAGGCAGTAGAGACGCGACAGGTCAAGGAGCTTCTAAGGACAGCTTTGGTCCAACAGGAAGCATACTTGTACAGCCGCGACCGGATCCACTCGACCCCTCGTCCAAGCCGGAGCTATAGCAGGCATACGGATGAACCGGCAGTGTCAAGTAATGAACGACGTGGGGCACCCCGCGGCAACAACCCGGCGGGTGGTGCTAATAACGCTTAGGAAGTGGTGGACCGGGCCCGAGCACGCAGGGAGGCCGAGTTAGCCGCACAGTATCAGGCTCGACAGCTTACGCCGGTTCGTCCAACCATTTCGGTCAAACCCGGTGTTACTTCTAGCTCTTTGGGGGTGCCTTGCCTTGTCCCCACTTTACGCAATGTGCGCCTGCCCAAGGATTTCAAGGGCCCGCGCAAGGTACCAAATTACACGGCGGATCAACCCCCAGAGACATGGGTGGAGAGCTATGAGATGGACATGGAGATGCTTGATGTGGATGATGCGGCATGTGCGAAGTACTTCACCATGATGCTTGAAGGAACGGCCCGCACTTGGTTAAAAAGCTTACCGGCCAATTCTATCAGTTCATGGGCCCAATTATGAGTCCGGTTTATCAGTAATTTCAAGGATACATGTAAGCAGCCCATGTCGATAGTAGACTTAGCTGCCTGTGTCCAGGAGGAAGGAGAATTGACGACTCATTGGGTGCGCCGGGTCTCAAAAGTGTTGCATTCATCAGACCGCATCAACGCGGACACCGCAGTCTTAACCCTAGAAGGCAACTGCTGGTTTGGGCCCCTAAAGCTGAAATTGGGACGGATGAAGCTCCATTGCACTGACATGGGGACCCTCATGGCTGCTTTGGTAAAGTATGCTGATTCTGATAGTACCAAGGATCCCGGATCTGATGATGACAAGGCATGGAAGGGAAAGAGGAACAACAATTCCAAAGGTCAGCAGCATCACTTGGCAGGCAATGGTGGTGGAGGCAAGCGTAAAGCGGATGGTAACATGGACTTTGTGGCTAACACCAACGCGCAGGACAAGGGCCAGCGACGCAGGGGTAAACCGCCAAATCACAATGGAGCACCCAACCCTAACCCGGACCACCTAAATTATCTACTGAGCCAGCCCTGTCCAAGATATGGAACGAAGGAGGTGCCGGCAAACCACCTTTGGAAGGATTGCTTCATTATGCAGGAGTTCAAGAATTCTAATGCTTTCCGGTATGATCACGGCTCCGGTGGTGGCTCAGGATCCGGGCCGGGTTACGGTGGAGGAAATTCCGGTTCAGGATTTAATGGTAATCCGGGCGGACATAATAATCAAAATAATCAGAACAACTAGGGTGGTTACAACCAACAGCAGCAACAGTCAGGTTACCAGAGCAACCCAAAGTAGTTGAATAGTGGGCAGTACCATGTCTTCACCACTAGCTTGGACAAGCGAGACCGGAAGGTTCAGAGGCGGGCAGTCAACTCTGTTGAGCCGGCCGTGCCCCGTTATCTACGCTGGTCTGAACAGCCAATCATATGGAGCAGAGAGGATCACCCTCCCCAGGTTGATAATCCGGGTCAGTTGGCAATGGTGGTGGCGCCTCAGGTGGGAGGTTACAAGTTCACCAAAGTGCTCATGGATGGAGGGAGCAGCATTAATATCTTGTACTATGAGACCTTCTATCGTATGGGACTAACAGATAAAAATCTCAAACCGGCTAATACGGTGTTCCACGGTGTGGTACCTGGCAAGTCAGCATATCTTGTTGGTAAGATAGCTCTGGAAGTGGCCTTTGGAGATGATCATGATTCCAGGTCGGAGACATTGACGTTTGAAGTGGTGAAAACCCAAAGTCCATATCACGCCCTATTTGGGCGACCGGCCTACGCCAAGTTTATGGCACGGCCCTGTTATGTGTATTTGCAGCTCAAGATGCCGGGTCACAAGGGGACAATAACGGTTCACGGAAGCCGTAAAATCACTTTGGAGTGCGAGGAAGGAGATGCGGCCTACGCAGAGTCGGTTTGTGCCACCGAGGAGCTGAAGTATTATAAGGACAATGTTGATCCGGCGGACATGACTCCATTAAAGAAGCCAACTACGGAGCATGATCCGGCCCTGAAGTTCAAATCGGCAGCAGAAACTAAGCTTGTTGACTTCGTACCTGGCGATTCGTCCAAGCAGTTCAGCATCAATACCAACTTGGATCCGAAATAGGAAAGCGCGCTCATCGAGTTCATCCGTGAGAATCGGGACATTTTTGCATGGAAGCCCTCTGACATGCCAGGTGTACCGAGGCAACTCGCTGAGCACACCCTTAATGTGGATCCTAAATACAAACCGGTGAAACAGTTCCTCCGCTAGTTTAACGAAGAAAGACGCAAGGCGATTGGAGAAGAGGTAACCAGGCTCTTAGCGGCTGACTTTATTGTTGAAGTTTTTCACCCTGAGTGGCTTGCTAATCCGGTGCTGGTCCTTAAGAAAAACGGCACCTGGCGCATGTGTGTGGATTATACAGATCTTAATAAGGCTTGTCCAACAGATCCTTTTGCCCTCCCCCGTATTGATCAAATTACTGATGCTACGGCGGGTTACGAGCGTTTAAGTTTTTTGGATGCATATTCTAGCTATCATCAGATCAAAATGGCAGTTAAGGACCAGGAGAAGACGGCATTCATAACTCCCTTTGGAGCCTTCTGCTATGTGTCTATGCCCTTTGGGCTCAAGAGTGCCCAGGCAACTTATCAACGGTGTGTACAAAATTGTCTTCACAAGCAAATTGGCCATAATGTACATGCTTACGTGGATGATATCGTGGTTAAGTCCAGGGAGAAGGAGACTTTGGTTGATGACTTGAAGGAAACCTTTGATAATCTGAGGACGTAGAAGATGATGCTTAATCTGGCCAAGTGTGTCTTTGGTGTACCGGCAGGCAAGTTATTGGGTTTTCTGGTGTCCAACAGAGGAATTGAGGCTAATCTGGAGAAGATCACAGCCATCACCTCCCTGGCTAAACCGAAGTGTATTAATGATGTTCAACGCCTGGCAGGCCGGATTGCTGCGTTAAGCCAGTTTATCAGCCGCCTTGGTGAGAAGGCAATCCCTTTGTATCAGATGTTGAAGAAGACGGATCAATTCGTCTAGAGTTCCGCTGCTGATGAAGCATTTAAGGACTTAAAGCGGCAATTGATCAATCCGCCTGTGCTCGCCGCTCCCATTGACAAGGAGCCGTTACTGCTATATGTTGTTGCTAATGCTCGTGTGGTCAGCGTGGCTATTGTGGTGGAGCGAAAGGAGGCAGGTAAGGAGCATCCGGTTCAACATCCGGTCTATTATATTAGCGAGGTACTCATTGAGTCCAAGCAAAGGTATCCGCATTGGCAGAAGCTGGTGTACGGAGTTTTTATGGCAAGCCGGAAGCTTAAGCAATGCTTCCAAGGGCACCCAATTACGGTGGTCAGTTCTGCTCCTTTGGGGGATATCATCCAGAACCGGGAAGCGACTGGCCGGATTGCCAAGTGGGCTATAGAGCTTGGGCCGCATGGATTGAAGTATGTGCCTCGGACGGCGGTTAAGTCTCAAGCACTTGTTGATTTCATCAATGATTGGACGGAACTGCAAGCACCTGAAGAAAAGCCGGATCACACATATTGGACCATCCATTTTGACGGATCCCGGCAATTGGAAGGCTCGGGGGCTGGAGTCGTATTAACTTCCCTGCGAGGTGATAAGTTTTGTTATGTTCTCCTCTTAATGTTCCCTTGTACTAACAATGCAGCTGAGTATGAAGCCTTGCTTCATGGTCTCCGTATGGCTAAGGAGATGAATCTAAGTCGAGTTAAGTGCTTCGGTGACTCGGACCTCGTGGCTCAACAAGTATCTGGCACTTGGGATTCCAAGGACCCACTCATGGCAGCGTATCGTAGTGAGGTGGATATTGTTGCAGGTCACTTTAAAGGCTATCAGGTGGACCACGTGGACCGACGGAAGAATGAAGTGGCGGACGCTTTAAGCCGGCTGGGCTCTCAGCGCAAACCGGTCCCGCCCAATGTTTTTCTGGATGTACTACACAACCCGTCGGTCAAGCTCCCTGGTGAAGCGGATTTGGCTATTCCTGATCCGGAGGCTCAGTTGGTGGCAGCTCTTCATGTCATTCCGGATTGGACGCTTCCTTACCTGGCATACATGAACTGGGGCGAGTTACCAGAGGATGAGACTCTGGCCCGACAGATAATCCGGCGGTCCAAGTCCATGACTATTGTCAATGGCGAGTTGCATCATTGCAGTGTATCAGGGGCGTTTCAACGTTGTGTGTCTCCTGAAGAAGGCTGTGAAATTTTGCTTGAGATCCACGAAGGAGATTGTGGTCACCACGCCGGTTCAAAATCTTTGGTAGCTAAAGCGTTTCTCCATGGCTTCTATTGGTTAGCTGCTCATGCTGATGCGGAGGATCTGGTCAGACGATGTGACGATTGCCAAAAGTTTTCAAGACGTGCTCATGTGCCGGCTCAAGAATTGAGAATGATTCCAATTACTTGGCCGTTTGCGACTTGGGGGCTGGATATGGTTGGGCCTTTCAAAAGGTCCAAAGATAAGAAGACCCACCTCCTGGTGGCGGTTGACAAGTTTACAAAGTGGGTGGAAGCAGAACCTGTTAGCAAGTGTGATGCGGCCACGGCGGTTCAGTTCATCAAAAAAGTGATTTTCCGGTTTGGCTTTCCACACGGTATCATCACAGATAATGGTACCAATTTGTCCAAGGGTGCCATGAAGGAGTCCTGCGAACGGGAGCACATCCGACTTGACGTTTCATCAGTGGCACACCCACAGTCCAATGGTCAAGCAGAAAGGGCTAATCAAGAGATCTTGAGAGGCATCAAGCCCCGGCTTATGGTTCCTTTGTAGAGAACGCCGGGTTGTTGGGTAGAAGAGTTACCATCTGTGTTATGGATCATCAATACTACACTCAACAGATCAACAGGATACACGCCATTCTTCATGGTCTACGGAGCAGAGGCGGTTCTCCCAAGTGATATCCGTCATGACTCACCTCGTGTGGCGGCTTATGTTGAAGCGGACAACGAGGCAGCACGGCAAGACGCTTTGGACCTGTTGGATGAAGAACGTGACGTAGCAGCCGCCCGCTCGGCGATTTACCAACAGGATCTTCGTCGTTATCACAGTCGCCGAGTCAGAACCAGAGCCTTTCAGGAAGGAGATTTGGTGCTTCGGCTCATCCAAGACCAGACTGATATGCATAAGCTATCCCCACCTTGGGAGGGACCTTTCGTGGTGAGCAAAAATCTGCACAACGGGTCATACTATCTGATCAATATTCGAGAGCATAAAGACTCACGTACATCAGAGGAAGAGACCAACAGGCCGTGAAATCCTTCTTAAGCTGTTCCATGACGCTTAAGGCGTTGGTCAACTCCTCTTTTGCTTTTGAGGTTTCAGTCTGTTGGGACTTCAGATTTTCTTGGAGATCGGTGATTTGGGTCTCTTTTGTCTTCAGCTCAGCCTGCATACAGACAGTTATATGATTCAGCAAGCAGTGCAAGAATTGAAGCACCAACCACATAACAAGTTATGCACTTGGCGCTTGGGGGCTAATGCCTATTTGATCTTCATATTTCACTTGATTATAAAGTCCCAAACTCAATACAAGTATTCAACTTGTCACTTGGGGGCTAATGGCTATTTGTTCAAATAAGTTTTGATGCGGCGATATTAATTACTTAAGTCCCGGTTCAACTACACTAAGTTGAACCGGCCCTTGGGGGCTACATCAGCGAATTTCGAGGCATTAAGATTTATATTAGTAAGTCCCGGTTTGAAAGAAGATTACAAACCGGTCCTTGGGGGCTAGGAGAGTCAGCAAGAATTGAAGCATACAAGCAGGAAAGAGCATATGGAAGTTACCTCATATTTATCTTTCATCATGTTAACCAGACCGGCTTCATAGTCACGACTGGTATACAGCCGGTTCAGATAACCAGAATGGATGTCTTGGGCGTTCAGAGCAGCGTAAGTCGCCAGATCAACATTCCACTTGCCCTTACCAAAGGCAGCAAATTCTTCCTTGGCAGTATGTTTAGACAAAGGGACAGGATTGCTTGGCTCTATATGGCCAATGCCAGTAATAACAACTTCATCATCCTTGGCGTCGCCGGTTTGCATTGGGGCCGTCAGTTTATCAGTAGACTTGGATGGACTGGTGGATTTCTCAATCCGGATGGGGCTTCTGGGTTGGTCAACAGGACCGGAGGTATCAACATGTCTCTCTTCAGTAATAAAATCATCATCTTGTGGTGGTGGGTCGTTTGGCGCATCCTCACGGATGGCCGCTTTAGGGTTGAGTACTCTGTCCGGTTCAGGAATAGCATCTTCTTCAGCTGCTTTATCTAGGCGAGCCTTCTTGCTTGGCTTAGGCTTGGCCCTGAAAGGAGTAACAAAGGTCAGTACAGTATATGCTACAAAGTAATACACCAGAAGCATTATGATAAGTATGGCTTACCCAAGCACCGTTTTGAGCGGCGGCAGCTGGGTAGCTGATGACTCGCCAGATGATGAATGGGAAGTGACCTGATAATCGGAGTCAGACGGATTAAGAGGTTGACGAAAACAGCCCATTTTAGGACAAGCACTGACAGGCAAATTAGAGACCTCTGAATGGCGTTTCCGAACCGGACTATTCGGTAAATCGGCGGAGGTAACTACCTGGCCACTATGTCGGGTCGTGCGGCGAGCTTCGTGCTGTTGGGTCTTCATAAGAAATTTGGGATCCAAGTAAGCAAGAGGATGAGAAAATTTAACCTTCCGGTTTGCCTGACGGATTTTTAGTGAAGGCAAAGGATCTGAATCGGAGGAAAGAATAATTACCTCTGCAACATCAGCATGACTGGCTTCGGCATCATCCTGACAAATATCATCATCAATAAGGCGCGTGAAAAATAAGCTAAGTGAATCAAGTTCTACCTCAAGGTCCGGGTTACCCACATCGTCATCAGCGGCCGGATCAGAGGATGCAGTGGTTCTTTTCCTGTGGGTAGTCTTCCTCACAGCTTTAGTCTTTTGCTGGATTGATCTTTCCAGTTTGTCTGGTTTTTCTGGTTTCTCCTGCGGCAGTTTCTTGCTCCAAAATAGATCATTTCCCTGTTTAAACAGGCATTGATATTAAACAATGACCAGATATATCAATAACAGGTTCAGAAAAAAGAACAATCAAACTCTTACAACTGGCGGTTTGTTGGTGGCACAGAAGGGAAGCAGGCCGGTTCGAGCACAGACGTGTTCCGGTTCATTCAGCATTTTATTCACAGCCTCTGTGATTTCTTCGTCGGTAAGCTGGATGTTAGCATGTCGCAATGGGTCATCAACACTGCCAGTATACTCGCACATCAAACCGGAGCGCTGACTAAGGGGCAGTATGCTCCATGATATCCAACAGCGAGCGAGATCAACTCCTGTTAAACCATTGGCCGTGAAGGCTTTGAGCTTGGACAGTTGAGGAGCGTATTTGCTTCTCTCCTTGGCAGTCAACCTTTGCGGAAAGGGGTGTGTATTTCTAAGCCGCTCCGGACGAAAGCCACGCAAAGGATTTTCACCAGCAGGGGAGGTGTCTCTGCAATAGAACCATATTTGATTCCACTCTTTGGGGTGGCTGTGCAGCTTGGCGTGGGGGTATGTGACCTCTTTCCTTTTCCGAATCGCCACACCGCCCAATTCCATATTGGAACCGTCAGAAAACTCAGTACGGCGGTTTAGATGGAAACAGTCTCTGAACAACTCCACTGTGGGCTCCTCTTGAAAAAACACCTCACAGAGCAGTTGGAAGTGACACATGTTTGTAACAGAGTTGGGACCAGTGTCTTGTGGGTGGAGTTGAAAATTGGCTAAAACGTCCCGGTAAAATTTAGAACCGGGCGGCTTAAAGCCCCGGGCTAAGTGATCTACGAAAACGACGACCTCTCCTTCTTGAGGTGTGGGAGGACATTCTTTGCCAGGAGCTCTCCAATGGATGGTGTTTTTGCTGCATAAAGCGCCGATCAGGACTAAATTATTCAGTTGAGTCTCTGTAACGCGAGAAGGAACCCAGTTGCACTCATATACTTGCTTGGCCATGATGAAATCTACAAGATAGGTTATTCCGGTTCAAGAATGCATTTATTAAAGTGCACTAGTATGTACAATGTTAAACCGGAGACAGCTCTATCTAAACCGGAGTTTTATAAAGCAACAACATCTGGCGGTTCAATAAGGGGACTAATGGTATATACCGGTTTGGCAATTTTTCTACAAAGTTAAACCGCCGGATCTAAGCATTGAAACAGTTGAGATTGCGGATAGATAAGTGTACAGAAACAGATTTCACAAGATTTCTCTACAGCGACGGATCTGAAGCAGGTTCAGAAAAGAAGGAAAATATTCAAGGTTCAAAAAAGAACAGTACCGAATCAATGAGCAGAGATACAGGTAGATCTATGGTCTTGAGGCATATAAGTAAAGGCGGATGCTAAGAACTACCGCTACACAGAGAAAAGGTTCACAGGTTCATCTAGGATCTATCATATGAGTATGAAGTAGACGATGAACACTGAAGAACTTGGAAACCCTAGAATGGATCTATGGAGGAAAAGGTGAAGAACTCACGGGAGCTGAGGAAGAAACAGAAGGTCGCCGCGATGCTCTGGTACAATCAGGGTGATGCAGCGGCCAAGGTTGGAGCAGAAGTCGTCGACGGCGGCGGAGCTCCGAAGTTGGATGACGCGGGGAAGACGAAGCAGAAGGGCACGAAGGGGAAAAAGAAATGACCCTTCGGTCTTATTTATAAGGCAAGGGGCATGGGTCAGGCGCGAAAATCAAGGAACCGTGGGTCTGGAAACGGAGCTGTCGCCTCGATTGTCACAAACCTATTAAACAAAAAAGGTATCATGGATAGGTTTCTTTATAACAGGTGACGTCACGCCGGTTTACAACGACCAGAGAAGATGACATCACGGCTATTCAACAAACTACAAGAAGGTGTTGAAGATGAAGATTTTTGCTAAGGATTGACATGAACCTGTTCAAATCAATCTGGGGCCTAAGGTTGAGGATATCACTATTGGGCATAAACTGTCCTATCTGGGCCAGGTTAACTTCATCAGTAGTTAATTATGTTAAAGCCCAAGAAGGCAGATGAGAGCTCAAGGCCCATAGTCGGTTCAAGGCCTGTAGCCGTAAACCGGCGTTGGTATTTAACTTGTATTATAAGTTAGGAATAAGTAGAGACCAAACCGGACACATATATGAGCCGGTATTGGGACTCTGTGAACCGACGGGCGTCACCCGTGTATATAAGGGGACGACCCCGCGGCGGTTCAGTGACAACATACAACAACTCGAGACTTAGGCGAAGCTTGTTTGCTCCCTAGTCATCGAAACCCCATCAATTCCATCACAACTAGACGTAGGCTTTTACCTTCATTGAAGGGGCCGAACTAGTATAAACTCTCTTGCGTCCCTGTGTCCGCTTTAACCCCTTCAAGCTAACCCGTTGCGATGGCTCCACGACTAAGTCCTTTCTCTAGGACATCTGCCGTGACAAAACCACGACACCTGCTGCGGCGCAAAGCTCCTCCTCCTTGGCGGCGAGCCTTTCCTTGAGACACCGGTGCGTCTCAAGGAGCCGGTTGAAGACAGCGACCCGGTAGGCCTCCAGTTGCTGCAGAAAGCAACGATCAATACAAGACAGCAAGATAAAGATTCGACCCAACTGCTACACAGTTGGCCCGAATCTCGGGGGCTACACCTAGTGGGTGCGCTGGCGCACCCCCACGACGAAGTAGCAACAAAAAAAAGAAAAAGAAAAAGAAGAACACAAGGGAAACTTACAAACACGGCGCGCTCCAGCTCATGCGTTGCCTCGACCTCAGCCTGAGCGAAGGTCCGGATCCGGTCCGCCCGCCCTCGCAGGCGCCGGGTCACGGCAGCCATCGCCGCCTCCTCCTGGGTCGGAGGCCCGAAGAAGACCTCGCCGGTCCTGCTCCGCATCGGCCGCGACTCGGTGATCCGGCGACCCCCGGGCATGAGCACCTGGGCGTGCTCCCCTGAGGCCAACGCCCCCTCCGACGCCCTCTCTGGCACTGACGGCGACTCGATGGGCCGAGTGGCTCGCGGCGCCATGATAACCCACAAGTATAGGGGATTGCAACAGTTTTCGAGGGTAGAGGTAGAGTATTCAACCCAAATCTATTGATTCGACACAAGGGGAGCCAAAGAATATTCTCAAGTATTAGCAGTTGAGTTGTCAATTCAACCACACCCGGAAAACTTAATATCTGCAGCAAAGTATTTAGTAGTAAAGTAATATGATAGTAGTGGTAACGGTAGCAAAGGTAACAGTAGCAGTTTTGTAGTGATTGTAACAGTGGCAACGGAAAAGTAACTAAGCAAAGATCAATATGTGAAAAGCTCGTAGGCAATGGATCAATGATGGATAATTATATCGGATGCGATTCCTCATGCAACAGTTATAACATAGGGTGTCACAGAACTAGCTCCAGTTCATCAATGTAATGTAGGCATGTTTTCCGTATATAGTCATACGTGCTTATGGAAAAGAATTTGCATGACATCTTTTGTCCTACCCTCCCGTGGCAGTGGGGTCCTATTGGAAACTAAGGGATATTCAGGCCTCCTTTTAATAGAGTATCGGGCCAAACCATTAACACTTAGTGAATACATGAACTCCTCAAACTACGGTCATCACCAGTAAGTATCCCGATTATTGTCACTTCGGGGTTAACGTATCATAACACATAATAGGTGACTATAGCACCACTAGGAAAAACGCTACTAGTAGCGTTGGTTTTTTGCATACTAGTAGCGCGGGTTCCCGCGCTACTACTACGGTGCTACAGCTAAATATTACCAGTAGCGCACTTTTTACCCCGCGCTACTACTAACATTTTAGTAGTAGCGCGGTGCCACCCACGTTACCACTATTCTGCACCTACGCTACTATTATCCTAAGTAGTAGTAGCACACCATCCCCCTCCCCCCCACACACACGCTACTATTATCCTAAGTAGTAGTAGCACACCATTCCCCCCATGCTACAGCTAAGTAATTATAAATTAAAAAAAATAAAAGTCAGATGATGTGTTCATGGATGGAAATCAAGACATGTCCAGTGCAAAATAAACTAAGATCACAGAACCATCTTAGCACTTGCAGCGTTCATGGACGCAACATTGAACATCTCAACTCGAAGAGTTCACGAGATCCCATTTAACATCAGACGCAAACAACCAGACCACTTGTCTAGATGTATCTACCAAGATTCGGAGTTCAACCACCGGTGGACCCGAACCCTCCCTCCCGCCGGACGGTGGCGTCGAGGTCCTCCACCTCGGCGACCTCCGGTGTCACAATTCACAATCATCTGGATGGTCATCTGCACGATGTAGTCTTCGGGCTTCATGGCGAAGTCCGTCTCCGAGTGGTTGAAGAGCACGACACCACCGGGCTGTGCTAGTCTGCGTCGATCACCCCTGCGCCCACGTCGGAGAAGTAAAAACTTATTAGTTCGCGTCCTCTTTCAAACCCAGTAGGGTATTTTCTTTCTTTCTAGCACATGCACATGAATCAATGGTAACAACCAGAGGCTGAACCATACTTGTTGCACGAGATGTGAAGAAGGTCGGGTCCCCTTCTTGTTGAATCCAAGGAAGACACTCTCCCCCGAGACATGGAGAAGGCCAGCTCCCCGCCTTCTGCAAATAGCTCAGGTGCATGAAGTTGTAAGGAATCTGAATACAATGAACTCATTGTAATGTATAATAACAAGAAAAAAACATGAATCCTAAAAAAGGATCGTTCTATGAGCTAGGTTGACAGTTTTGAGACACATGAAAGGATAAAGTTGGTAACTGTCTTCATTAAGAAGAACAATGGGCCAAGATTTCTCAAATGACATTTGTTTCACCAATGATGATTAGTAGTAGCATCAACATACCCTCTGATCCTTGCATAATTCATATTAACCATGGAGAAAGCCTGCAAATTGAGCGACAAAATAATCTAGCCTCAGTACACTCATAAGAATGAAATTATATATGCAGGTTTTCGAGCATACCAGGTAAGGAATCATTCATAACAGGAACCCAACACTCGACAGAAACAATTTCAGGTTTCATATATCAGTAATTATGCATAAGAGCTGCAAGCGAGGGAAAATTAGTCTACTTCTTTAAAACTAAAATCAGCATCCTTATATTGTATGCATAGTACAGTACTAATTTCCATGTGATGCATAGCATAATACTAATGTTCAAACTAATAGCACAGTACTTGATAAATAGGATTCTTCCTTCAGTAATATCTAACGAATGGGTGTGATCTACCTTATATCCTGGTAGTAACTAATGCATCATATGTTAAGATAACAAAAACTGAAATATTACATCCCAAAAGACTGGATGGTTATACCCTATCTCCATATCAGAAGAATAAGCATCACAATGTTGATCAAGCTTGCTTATGGTACTGTGTGGATAAACATATATGTACCCATCCCTAAGTTTACAAAGAAGAGTATATCTGTAACCATATAAGAGTATAAAACTGCTATGGTACTACATACTGATGTGTTGCACAATTAGACATATGCATTGGACATCTTACTTCAATCTACTCTGCATCCAAAATGTGATTAAACTGAACTCAAAATGGTTCCTCGTCGGCACAATGGTCAATAAATAAGAAGCATCAGAGTCGAGAATGGATGCTTACATGTTGAGACAGTGGCGTCCTTCTCTTTGATCTTCTGGAGGATGATATCACCAAGCGATCGTTTGGAGGAGGTTTCCTTGGACATGAATGCAGTGAGGGCCTTTTCGTCCTCCTCGTCGATCTCTGTCTAACCAAAATCACCATTTCGAGTCAGCAACAGCCAAAATAACGCAGTCCAATTTTACCGTGAAGACTGGCGAAGCAAGGAAAGAGCACGCACCACGCTGGCATCGTACTCGCTCAGTGTGTCGAAGCCGTTGAACTCATCGACGTCCTCGTTGTCATCCTCGCCATCGACAGCAGGGACGGGGAAGGACAAGGACGACGTGGACGGGGCTGCGGCGGTGGCGGCTGGTGTGGCAGTGGCAGCCGGAAACAGGGATCTCAAAACTAAGGTGAAAGAAAAACAAATGCACACTCTCTAGAAAAATCTAAGCAGTTGTAAAAATTAAACTAATTAATGTCAGAACAAGAATGTGTCCTTTTTCACTAAATACACTACAGTTCCGGAAAAGAAAACTTTTCACCCTCTCTAGAAAAGCTAAGCAGTGAAGATTAGGGCTTGATACTTGGTTTTATTATTCCACTTGGCCAATATAATTTCACCAGTAACAAAACTGCACAGGAGACCAGAAGGAATTAAAACTTAAGCATCTCCAGAGTGTAAGCCCATTTCCTAGTGCACAAAACATCAAACAGATTGCGGGCGTTACTCTGAATCTCTTGTTCTAAATTGAACTAAACTCTGAATCTCTTCTTCAATTTGCACAAAATTATATATTTCCCTTAAGGCAGCTTGTTTCTTATGAGCAGGGAAATATTTAGTAGATAAGTAATAAATCATATCCTGGGGACTACGCACACAACCAGGATCAAGAGAATTAAACCATCTTTTAGCATCACCCTTTAATGAGAACATAAATAACTTAAGGATAAAGTAACAGCGAGTTTTCTCATCATTAGTGAACAGGGTGGCTATATCATTTAATTTAGTAAGATGTGCCACAACAGTTTCAGATTCATAGCCATAGAAAGGATCAGATTCAACCGTAGTAATTAACTCAGGATCGACAGAGAAATCATAATCCTTATCGGGAATACATATAGGCGAAGTAGCAAAAGCAGGGTCATATTTCATTCTAGCATTCAAAGTCTTTTCTTTAAGCTTAGCTAATAATTTCTTAAGATCATATCTATCATTGCAAACTAAAAAGTCTCTAGCAGTTTCTTCATCCATAACATAACCCTCAGGCACAATAGGCAATTCATATCTAGGGGGAGAATCTTCATCATCACTTTCATCAATATGATCAGTTTCAATAATTTCATTCTCTCTAACACTAGCAAGTTGTTCATCAAGAAATTCACCTAATGGCACAGTGTTATCAAGCATAGAAGTAGTTTCATCATAAGTATCATGCAAAGCAGAAGTGGCATCATCAATAACATGCGACCTATCAGAATCAATAGCATGTGTAGGTGTCGCAAGTTTACTCAAAATAGATGGTGAATCAAGTGCAGAGCTAGATGGCAGTTCCTTACCTCCCCTCGTAGTTGAGGGAAAAACCTTGGTTCTTTTATCTTTCAAGTTCTTCATAGTGATCAACAGATATAAATCCCAAGTGACTCAAAGAATAGAGCTATGCTCCCCGGCAACGGCACCAGAAAATAGTCTTGATGACCCACAAGTATAGGGGATCGCAAAAATTTTCGAGGGTAGAGTATTCAACCCAAATTTATTGATTCGACACAAGGGGAGCCAAATAATATTCTCAAGTATTAGCAGCTGAGTTGCCAATTCAACCACACCCGGAAAACTTAATATCTGCATCAAAGTATTTAATAGCAAAGTAATATGATAGTAGCGGTAACTGTAGCAAAGGTAACAGTAGCAGTTTTGTAGTGATTGTAACAGTGGCAACGAAAAAGTAACTAAGTAAAGATCAATATGTGAAAAGCTCGTAGGAAATGGATCAATGATGGATAATTATGTCAGATGCGATTTCTCATGCAACAGTTATAACATAGGGTGTCACATAACTAGCTCCAGTTCATCAATGTAATGTAGGCATGTATTCCGAATATAGTCATACGTGCTTATGGAAAAAAACTTGCATGACATCTTTTGTCCTACCCTCCCGTGGCAGCGGGGTCTTATTGGAAACTAAGGGATATTAAGGCCTCCTTTTAATAGAGTACCGGACCAAAACATTAACACTTAGTGAATACATGAACTCCTCAAACTATGGTCATCACCGGTAAGTATCCCGATTATTGTCACTTGGGGGTTAACGGATCATAACACATAATAGGTGACTATAGACTTGCAAGATAGGATCAAGAACTCACATATATTCATGGAAACATAATAGGTTCAGATATGAAATCATGGCAATCGGGCCCTAGTGACAAGCATTAAGCATATCAAAGTCATAGCAACATCAATCTCAGAACATAATGGATACTAGGGATCAAACCCTAACAAAACTAACTCGATTACATGATAAATCTCATCCAACCAATCACCATCCAGCAAGCCTACGATGAAATTAGTCATGCACGGCGGTGAGCATCATGAAATTGGTGATGGAGGAAGGTTGATGATGACGATGGCAACGGATTCCCCTCTCCGAAACCCCGAATAGACTCCAGATCAGCCCTCTCGAGAGAGATTAGGGCTTGACGGCGGCTCTGTATCATAAAACGCGATGAATCCTTCTCTCTGATTTTTTCTCCCCGAAAGTGGATATATAGAGTTGGAGTTGAGGTCAGTGGAGCACCAGGGGGCCCACGAGGCAGGGGGCGCGCCCCCACCCTCGTGGACAGGGTGTGGGCCCCCTGGCCTTGATTCTTTCACCAGTATTTTTTATATATTTCAAAAATATTCTCTGTTGATTTTCAGGTCATTCCGAGAACTTTTATTTCTGCACAAAAATAACACCATGGCAATTCTGCTGAAAACAGCGTCAGTCCGGATTAGTTCCATTCAAATCATGCAAGTTAGAGTTGAAAACAAGGGCAAAAGTGTTTGGAAAAGTAGATACGACGGAGACGTATCACTCCACCCCCGGCGACACCTCGCTCGTCGGCGTCCGAACCGCCCCCGCCGGCACCGTCCGCGCCGCCTCCCCCAAGACGGCGTCACCGCCGCCTCCGTCGGCCCCCGCCCGCTAGACCATGTCGGTCTGCAGCGGGGAGTCGTCCTCAACGACACAGAACTAGCTCCAATTCATCAATGTAATGTAGGCATGTATTCCGAATATAGTCATACATGCTTATGGAAAAGAACTTGCATGACATCTTTTGTCCTGCCCTCCCGTGGCAGCGAGGTCCTAATGGAAACTAAGGGATATTAAGGCCTCCTTTTAATAGAGTACTGGACCAAAGCATTAACACATAGTGAATACATGAACTCCTCAAACTACGGTCATCACCGGGAGTGGTCCCGATTATTGTCACTTCGGGGTTGCCGGATCATAACACATAGTAGGTGACTATAGACTTGCAAGATAGGATCAAGAACACTCATATATTGATGAAAACATAATAGGTTCAGATCTAAAATCATGGCACTCGGGCCCTAGTGACAAGCATTAAGCATAGCAAAGTCATAGCAACATCAATCTGAGAACATAGTGGATACTAGGGATCAAACCCTAACAAAACTAACTCAATTACATGATAGATCTCATCCAACCCATCACCGTCCAGCAAGCCTACGATGGAATTACTCACGCACGGCGGTGAGCATCATGAAATCGGTGATGGAGGATGGTTGATGATGACGATGGCGACGGATTCCCCTCTCCGGAGCCCCGAACGGACTCCAGATCAGCCCCCCAAGAGGTTTTAGCGCTTGACAGCGGCTCCGTATCATAAAACGCGATGAATCCTTCTCCTTAATTTTTTTTCTCCCCGAAAGCAAATATATAGAGTTGGAGTTGAGGTCGGAGGAGCTCCAGGGGGCCCACGAGGTAGGGGGCGCACCCAGGGCGGCAGGCGCACCCCCCACCCTCGTGGCTAGGGTGTGGGGCCCCTGGCCTTGATCTTCTGCCAATATTTTTCATTATTTCAAAAAGACGCTCCATGGAGTTTCAGGTCATTCCGAGAACTTTTGTTTTTGCACATAAATAACACCATGGCAATTCTGCTGAAAACAGCGTCAGTCCGGGTTAGTTTCATTCAAATCATGCAAGTTAGAGTCCAAAACAAGGCCAAAATTGTTTGGAAAAGTAGATACGACGGAGACGTATCAGCGGCGGTCGCAAGAAGCAGAGGAAGCAAGATGAAGGCAGGGGCACGAGTGAGAATGATTTCCGCCGCCCCCTCCTCGCCCCAATTTATAGGCCACAATTTAAAACGCGGGGGAGTGGGATCGTTTGCGCTCGCCTTTCCCACTTCCCTGCAATAACTGCGCACGTATGTGCGTAATAACTGCCTCAAGAATGGCAACCGACTTGCGGACGCCGCAATAAGTCCGCGCGCGTGGGCCGAGGGCGCGCGGCCGCGGGCCCCCTGCGCGTCACACCGTCCCGTCATGCGAGTGGCCTGTCAGGTCCCTCCGGCTCCCGGACGCCATGTGGAGCCCGCGCGAAGCCCAAAAGATTGCCTCAAAGATTCGGTGGACTCCTCGATTTTCCGCCGCTACCGGGATGCATCGATTCGGCTTCCGGAAGCCAGCACATAGTGGGTGTTGCCGGACCCGGCGGCCTCAAAATTTGCCTCCTTCAAAGAGGGAAACTGCAAAGTCCCTCCCATCTGAAGACGGCGGACCTTCACATCTTCGGGGAATACTGTCGGGGGGATGAACCTCGGGCAGGCAACGGAACCCGGATCCTTTTCAAAAACAACAGGGCCAACATCGCCCCTCAAGACGGCTCGCGCTTGGCCGGGTCGCTCGACCCGGCCTAATCCTCAAGACTTCTCCAACAAGCCTGCTCCCCCCATGGCGTGTTCTCCAACCCAGACAAGGGTCAGCGGCCGTCCCATCCCAGTCGTACGATGGGACAAGTCCCCACCAACTAATGACCGAAGCCACAGTACCCCGCCCATGCCTCTGGTCAGCCGGACGAGGCAACAGTGGCCCCCACCTACCCGCTGACCAGGGTCGGCGTGGCAACAGTGCACCCATCGTCATCCATGACGCGAACAAGCAGCGACCTGACGGAGCGCCACTATAGCTGACTCAACACGGCCACTCCCTGACGATCGACAAGACGACCAACAGCGCCCCTGTACCCGGCGGGTCCCATGCCCGGGGAACCCGACGATGCCCGGTACCCGGCGGGTCCCAGCACCGGGTTCCTGGATACTGACGACCCGGCCCTACCACCTTGTAACATTACCATTGTACCCCTGGGGGTTGACCTATAAAACCCCCCAGGAGCCCTCATGCATACGGGCGGATCATCTCCTTTCACTTGCACACACACCTAGCTAGCAATACCCGAGGAGAGGGAGCTGCCTAAGCCTTGGCCAGCATTCCTCCTTCCTCCATACAGCTCCAGGAGTGACCCTGTACTGTTACATATTAACCACACTCGGCAGGACTAGGGGTGTTATCTCTCCGGAGAGCCCCGAACCTGCGTATGTCTTGCGTCCCACGCTCGCTCATGCCGACCTCGCCTCTAGAGCCCACCAGTGCCCTCAAGCCTCCTCCTCTCTTTAGCCATCCCTTGGCATCTGCCATGCGTCCACCACGACAGTACTTTTGTTGTTTTGTTGAAGAAAACAATTATGCACGATTTTTTTTGACAAAGAAGCAAGAACGGAGAGAAGAGAAAAAAGAAAGAAAAAACCTTCACTTTTCATCATTGCTACAAAAGAGCTCAAGAATGAGGAGAAGTGGAAGAATCGACAAGTTTTTTATGCTACGAAGAAGAAAAGTTTGGTTGTCGATCATAAGGTGGTGGTGGCGAGGAGAGAAGGCGCCCCACTCCTCACTAGGCGACCAAATAATATCGGCCGGATGGAACTACAAAAGTAAATGATATGAAGGCCGAAGACAATGATCTTAAAGAAGGATTTGACGTCATTGTCATTGTGAGGAAAGAGTATGCCGAAAAAAATGTTGAAGTTAAAAGAAATGGAGGAGAGGGGGAAGCCGAGCGGCTGAGGGCAGCGACCAACGAGAGAAAGATTGAACTAGAGGAGAGAAAGGTGGCGGCCGAAGAGCTCAAGATGATGGAGGAGAAGGCACTCAAGTTTATGTTCACTAGTTAATGCGCACGTGCAACACACGTTAATATTTAGGCAATATATTAATTGCACACGGTTATTATGTATGCTATTATTTGTGTTAATTCTGTGATTAGTGCAATATTTGGTATGATATTTTTTTGCGGGGGATTATTTGGTATGATATTAATTACACGTTAAACACATTTAGCACTCGTCATTGGAACAATCTAGGTCGTTGGATTGACTTAGTTCGATGGCCGAGATCAATTGGATCTGCCCCTTTAAGTCTTTTTATATTGGTATAGATATAGATGGACACAAATGACCTCCTCGACCCCAAAGCAAAGGCGTATGTCGAGTTTTGTCATGATGAAACGATCATGAAGAAGCAAATGCATGAAAAACATGATGAGAGAAGGAATAAGAGGTGCCATGGATGAAATGGAAGGAGTAACGAAAGGTGCCAATGGGCGGTGAAATGAGAGGAGGAATGAAAGGTGCCATGAGCGGTGGAATGGGCGGCTACATAAACATGATGGGAGATGCCATCAATGGTGTCTTCGATGACAACATGAGAGATGGCTTTGATGGCAACATTCGCAATGGGATGGCTTCGGTTGTACGAGAGATGGGTTCGGTGACAACACAGCGGGGGTGGCTTCGGGGCCAACACGAGTGTTATCGGAGGGCCAACACGAGTGTTATCGGAGGTGCTTCCATTCTTCGGGGGCAGCACAGCCATGTTCGAATTGAGAAGCACGCGCGTGGCTACCACTACCAGGTAGGCCCTACCTGCCCCGGCTCATCTAGTCGTTCGTGGTCCGGACGATCCCTTCGCACCGCGATCTGAAGCGAACATCTCCTCTTCGGGTCAACTTCGACTCTGACCTTCCCAGGCTCCAGTCCAACCCAGCCAGCCAGGCTCGTTCCCCCCATCGCGCCCCTGCTTCCCACCGCCGTCCAGATCCGCCCCTGCCGCCATGGCCGACCCAGGAGGCTCGCAGCGCGCGGCGCTGCTCGCCGTGGCGTCCCTCTTCCCCGTGCCCGCCGGCGCGACCTTCTCCTACGGGACGGCGGGGTTCCGCGCCGACGGGAGCACCATGGCCCCCGCGGTGTGCCGCGCCGGGATCGTCGCGGCGCTGCGCTCGCTGAAGCTGGGCGGCGCCGCCGTCGGGCTGGTCATCACGGCCTCGCACAACCCCGTCGCCGACAACGGCGTCAAGATCGTGGACGCCGACGGCGGCATGATGTCGCAGGCCTGGGAGCCCTTCTCCGACGCCCTCGCCAATGCCCCCACCCCCGACGCGCTCCTGCAGGTAGGCGAAAAGATCAATTCAGCTAAATTGTTTCTCTTGGGTTGGTTTGGTAATGCCTCAGTTAGTTGGATGCAAAAATTGTCTAGTGATGCTAATTGTTGTACTCTACGTATGATGCTCGAAAGCCATACCCGGATAGGATGCCTCGGTTTTATCGTTGAATTGATAGTGTTAGTTCCTACCAACCTTCTATTCTCAGTTTGTCTTGGTCTTTGTTCATATGCAGCTGGTGCTTCAGTTTGCGAAGGATGAAGGGATTACACTTGGTGGAGGTCACTCGGCGCAAGTGCTGTTGGCAAGAGACACGAGGCCTACTGGAGAGTACCTCCTCCACGTTGCAGTCAAAGTATATCATTAACACCCTCTGTTTTAGTACTGTTGGCTGAGTCGATCTGATTACTTATCTGAAACACTTTTGTGAATGAAGGGTATAAGCACAATAGTAGGCTCAGTTGCACTTGACATAGGGATCCTGACAACTCCGCAGCTACACTGGATGGTTCGGAACAAAAACAGAGGCTTGAAAGCCTCTGAAGCGGATTATTTTACACAAATCGCCGAGTCATTCAGGTCGTTTGTCATTCCTGCACGTGTAATCAGTCCCGGAGAACACTGCATTATTTGCTGAACAATTGCATTGATTGGCACAACAGGCATTTATTGGAATTAACCCCTGATGATAAAGGCATCGATGACCTAAATGAGAAACTAATTGTGGATGGCGCAAACGGTATTGGTGGGTTGAAGTTGGAACAAATAAAGTCAAATCTGGCCAGATTAGACATTCTTGTGAGAAATTCAGGAAAAGAAGGAGAAGGAATACTTAATGAGAGGTGTGGTGCTGACTTTGTTCAAAAGGAGAAGGTTCTTCCTCTTGGTTTTGGCCCTAATGATGTTGGTGTCAGGTGAGTATTGGTTATACTGCTTAAATTTGCTGTTATATGTTCACATTTGATGGATACTTATGTGAACATTCTAATATAACATTCAGGTGTGCAAGTTTCGATGGTGATGCAGATAGACTTGTGTATTTTCATGTTACATCGCCTAGCAAGACTAGTGTTGATCTTGTCGATGGCGATAAGATATTATCACTATTTGTCCTCTTTATTAGAGAACAGTTGGATATTATCAATGGAGAAGACAATAAAGGATTATTGCCTACAAGGTTTGGTGTAGTTCAAACTGCTTATGCCAATGGAGCATCAACAGAATTTCTTAAAAATCTTGGTCTTGAAGTTGTCTTCACTTCAACAGGAGTGAAATATCTCCACAAGAAAGCTCTAGAATATGATATTGGTGTCTACTTTGAGGCCAATGGACACGGGACAGTGCTATTCAATGATGAGTTTGTCTCACGGCTTGAGTCTTTGACTGCTAGGCTTTCTGAAGCTGCAGGTGAGCTATTCATGGCTTGTGCAAAAGCTTATTGTTTCTTTTCTTTTTAGCTCTTGTGCTGTTTTTCCTTTATTGATCTAAATGTCCTTCCCCACAACTCTTTCCTCAGGTTCTCCACAGCACCAAGCTGCCTCGAGATTGGTAGCAGCAAGTCAATTAATTAATCAAGCAGTGGGTGATGCTATAAGTGGAATGCTTTTGGTGGAGGCTGTTTTACAGCATAAGAGATGGTCATTCCAGAATTGGTGTGACCTATACACTGATCTACCAAGTAAACAACTTAAGGCAAGCTGTTACTTCTATAATTATATAATGCACTATTCCTCTTAACTTATTGGTCAAGCTTCTTACTACTATTTTGTTTCCATAATGTGACAATTGTTCAGGTTAAAGTGAAAGATCGAACTTCTATTGTTACAACCGATGCAGAACGAAAAGTTTGCCAACCATCTGGCTTGCAAGAATTGATAGATAAGGAAGTCGGTGAGTAATATCTTAATTGTGTGATATTGTTGTTACATCTAAAATCTGAACATTGATGAATGAAAATGTACTAAAAACTTATGTATTTTATTGCAGTTAATTACTCTCATGGGCGATGCTTTGTGCGGCCATCTGGAACTGAGGATGTGGTAAGAGTATACGCAGAGGCATCTACCATGGAAGCAGCGGAAAGCCTTGCAAAATCTGTAGCACAGCATGTTGAGCGCATTCTCGGGTTTTGCTAGTTGGGTTCTTTTATCTTTCATCTTTTCTGAAACGTGTAATTTTCAACTTTAGCTGATTCCCCTACGTTTTGAAGAATGTAGACATATATTTTGTTTCTGTGCAAAATTGCTGATTTTTTTTTGTACAAGTGTATGTAGAGGCATTCCTTCAAGGTCGATGGTTTGTTGCCCGCTGAAACTCGCGTCCCCATTTCTAAAACACATGGATCATGGAATTGAAGATTCTTAAGCAAGTGGACTGAACTGATTCTTGTTATCTTGTGATTGATGTGTTTCAGAAAGTTTGAAATGAATGTATTGGAGAAAATTCAACTGAAAGGTACTCTCTCTGTATTGGAGAGTACTCAAGTAGGGGAAAAGGCAGTTTATAGAGTAGGGCGTTTTGGTGACCGAGCTCCATGGAGCCCTTTATTTTTGAAAAATTCAAAATCCAAACTTTTTGACTTTAAAAAATTCTGAAAATAAATATGCAACTATACACGGATGAAATGTATGTGTGTGTAAAAATTCAAGATGAAATACTTCGAAATGCGACCTATAGAAAAAAGACAAATTTCTGGACTTTGAGGATGAATAGTAACATGTGTTAAAAAGCCTCAGATTTGTCTTTTTTGCACAGCCTTCATTTCAACGTATTTCGTCCTAAAATTTTACACACATGTGTGTTATGCCTCCATGTATGTCTGTAATTTTTTTCAGATTTTTTTGAATTGTAGAAATATGAATTTTCATGAATTTTGTGTTTTTCAAAAACCGGCCTCCATGGAGGCCGAGCTCCAAAAGGCATTTTCGCAGTTTATAATGCTTTAAAAAATCCCTTCCTTGGCTGAAAAAATGCTTTTGGGCATATCCAACGCAGGCCTTCAGAAACTTCAGTGCATAGTGAACGGCTAAAGCGTGCGAAGCATGTCAAGAGCGGTCGGAGTAGATC
>NC_041392.1:163976856-163993255 GCF_002162155.2 Triticum dicoccoides
AAAGAACTATGAACAGGAGGGCGTGAAAGCTTGCTATCCATGTGCCAGAGTCATGAGTTGGTCGCGAGATTTTATGGGTTTCATCTCTAGCCTATCCCAACTTGTTTTGAACTAAAGGCTTTGTTGTTGTTGGCTGAAAAAATACGTTAGATTATCAGGACATGATTCTTGGTAATACGTAAAAACGGACAGCTATGTAACACACCAAGCAAGAACAGTAACTTCACGAGCCTCGTCAGTGTATCTCACACTGACACAAAATTTGGAGTACCTACCGAATGCAAAGATGTAGATATCCTTTCTCGATGCATACTGAGGCATGATTCAACTGAAAGTAAGATTAATGACTTAGAAAGAAACCTGTTGTTGATTTTTGGGAAATTATTGAATCAAACGCGTTGCTTTAGCTGACAGTCTCACTCGGCATCAGCAACAATGGCCTGAAGCACACAGCCTCTAACTGAAAGGATTCCAAAATATAAAGTGATACTCTGAAGAGAGGATTAGCAAATTTGTCCATTCATAGCGATGTGTGTTTCCCAACAACTGACCAAAGCATGATTAGAGGTGATGCGAAGGAGAAGTCAGAAACTTGGCGACTACTTCGCATTCTTCACAATCAGGAGAAACTTCCATGGATGTGCATCGGGGGCTTCAAAGAGATCATGATTATTATGAGTTAGGGTTCTGCCGGTTCTAGAACGGAGACTGTAGGGGAAAGATGGAGGAAGACGAGACCGAGGGCGCGGCGGGCGGCAGCTGGGCGCCGTCCTTGCGTGGTGGAGAAGAGGCGGCGGCGGCGCAAGAGGCGGCTAGGGTTAGGTCTCCCGACTCCCTAAGGGAAGCCGAACAAATACTGATTGGTTCTTGCTTGATTAAATTGATACATCTTCTCTCCTTATATAGAGAGGTTTACTTGACTCCTAAGCAAACGACCCTAATAACGATAAGATAATTGGGCTAAGCCCCTAATAACGATAAGATAACTTGGGCCATAGCCTACTAGGCTAAGCCCCTAATATGCCGGTCATAACACTTCTCCCCGCCTGCACAAACAGCTCGTCCTCGAGCTGTAAGACGGGAAAGCGCTTGCTGAACTCCTCGAGGTGATCAACCAGCATCAAACACCTCCGCGACATCTGAGGCGGCCAGGTCGCCGAGCCCGGCGGCGACGACGTCCTCCTCAATGTAGTCTGTAGCCTCCAGGTAGAAGAGTCGGGGGTAGACGTGGCCGGGCATGTAGGTCTCGTCGCAGTTGAAGCACAACCCTTGGCGGCGACGCTCGAGTAGCTCGGCCGAGGTGAGCCGACGGAACGCGCGCGTCGCGGTCACGGCAAGGGGTGCCGCGGAAGCCTGAGCAGGCTGACCCTGCACGGGAACATCCGGCCAGGGTGGCGGCCCAGCGGCCCGGGACGGTGATGCCTGCGGGATGGCCACCGCGCGGCGCTCGAACGTGCGGGCGTAGTACATGGCCGTCTGGAGGTCCCGGGGTCCCTGCAGCTCGACGTCCACGCGGATATGATCTGGCAGACCGCCGACGAAGAGTTCGGCCCGCTGGTGAGCCGTCATGCCGGACGCGTGGCACGCCAGGGCCTGAAAGCGGTTGGTGTAGTCCTGCACCGTAGAGGTGAAGGGAAGGCGGCCCAACTCCGCCAGCCGGCTCCCACGTATTGGTAGTCCGAATCGAAGGAGGCAGAACTCGCGAAAACGCTCCCATGGGGGCATGCCGCCCTCGTCCCGCTCGAGGGCGTAGAACCACGTCTGTGCGGCGCCGCGGAGGTGATAAGAGGCGAGCCAGGTGCGGTCTGACGCGAGCATCCATTGCCCCCGGAAGAACTGCTCGCACTGGTTGAGCCAGTTGAGGGGGTCCTCGTTGCCGTCGTAGGCGGCGAAGGCGAGCTTGGCAAAGCGCGACGGTGTCTGAGCATGACCGTCGTGAGTGTACGGCTCGGCGGTACGGAGCAACAAAGAGGATGTCGTTGGTCCGGTGTGGACAGGTGGTCCGCAGGAATGCGGCGGCCCGTCGAAGCTAGCGTGGAAACCCCGCGGAGCCGGAGGGCCCGTCGTACGGCAGAGAGGGTGCCGGCTGGTCCGCGACCATGGTGTAGACTGGCGGCGGTGACGTCCCGGTCAACCAGGCCGGAAGCTGGGACGGCGAGGGCAGGAACCGCACTTGCTGAATCAGCACGCCCGCCGGCGCGGTTGTAGTCAGCCTGGTGCTGGGCGGCGGAGGCACCGGCAGCGGCAGCAGCTGCTGCCTGGAAACAACGGAGGCGGCGGGCGCGGCGATGGAGGGGGCTGGCTGTAGCTGTAGCGAGGGCTGTAGCGGCCCAACCAGCGTAGCGGTGGCCCCGGGGTTCGGCGGCTGCCAGGGCGGTGGTGGCGAGGACCCGTGTGACGTGGGTGACGCGACGAGGGTCAGCGCCGGCCACTGCGGCCATTGGGGCGCGGCGGCGGGCAGCGGCTGAAGCAGCCAGTGGTGGTGTAGAGGCCCGGCCAGCGCCGCGGGTGTAGAATACCACGGCAGGGCGGCTGGCTGATGTCTACTACGCAACCTTCTTCTTGTAGACGTTGTTGGGCCTTCAAGTACAAAGATTTGTTGGACAGTAGCAAATTTTTCTCAAGTGGATGACCTAAGGTTTATCAATCCATGGGAGGCGTAGGATGAAGATGGTCTCTCTCAAACAACCCTGCAACAAAATAACAAAGAGTCTTTTGTATCCCCAACACACCCAATACAATGGTAAATTATATATGTGCACTAGTTTGGCGAAGAGATGGTGATACAAGTGCAATAAGGATGGTAGATATAGGTTTTTGTAATCTGAAAATATAAAAACAGCAAGGTAACTAATGATAAAAGTGAGCGTAAACGGTATTGCAATGCTAGGAAACAAGGCCTAGGATTCATACTTTCACTAGTGCAAGTTCTCTCAACAATAATAACATAATTGGATCATATAACTATCCCTCAATATGCAACAAAGAGTCACTTCAAAGTCACTAATAGCAGAGAACAAACGAAGAGATTATTGTAGGGTACGAAACCACCTCAAAGTTATTCTTTCTGATCGATCTATTCAAGAGTTCGTACTAGAATAACACCTTAAGAGACAAATAAACTAAAACCCTAATGTCACCTAGATACTCCAATGTCACCTCAATTATCCGTGGGTATGATTATACGATAAGCATGACACAATTTCAGATTCATCTATTCAACCAACACAAAGAACTTCAAAGAGTGCCTCAAAGTTTCTACCGAAGAGTCAAGATGAAAACACTTGCCAACCCCTATGCATAAGTTCATGAGGTCACGAAACTCGCAAGTTGATCACCAAAACATACATCAAGTGGATCAAGTGATATCCCATTGTCACCATAGATAAGCACATGCAAGACATACATCAAGTGTTCTCAAATCCTTAAAGACTCAATCCGATAAGATAACTTCAAAGGAAAAACTCAATCCATTACAAGAGAGTAGAGGGGGAGAAACATCATAAGATACAACTATAATAGCAAAGCTCGCGATACATCAAGATCATGCCAAATCAAGAACACGAGAGAGAGAGAGAGAGATCAAATACATAGCTACTGGTACATACCCTCAGCCCCGAGGGTGAACTACTCCCTCCTCGTCATGGTGAGCGCCGGTATGATGAAGATGGCCACTGGAGAGGGATCCCCCCTCCGGCAGGGTGCCGAAACGGGTCTAGATTGGTTTTTGGTGGCTACGGTGGCTTCTGGCGGCGGAACTCCTGATCTATTATGCTCTCTGATGTTTTTAGGGTATATGGACATATATAGGCGAAAGAAGTCGGCCAGGGGAGCCACGAGGGGCCCACGAGGGTGGGAGGCGCGCCTCCCTGCCTCGTGGCTTCCTCGAAGCTTCCCTGACGTCTACTTCAAGTCTCCTGGATTGCTTCCGTTCCAAAAATAACTCTTCCGAAGGTTTCATTCCGTTTGGACTCCGTTTGATATTCCTTTTCTTCGAAACACTGAAATAGGCAAGAAAACAATAATTTGGGCTGAGCCTCCGGTTAATAGGTTAGTCCCAAAAATAATATAAAAGTGTTTAGTAAAGCCCATAAACATCCAAAACAGATAATATAAGAGCATGAATACTTCATAAATTATAGATACGTTGCAGACGTATCAGCATCCCTAAGCTTAATTCCTGCTCGTCCTCGAGTAGGTAAATGATAAAAGAGATAATTTATGAAGTGTGAATGCTAGCAGTTGCACAAGTTTGATCAATGATAATCTCAATCACCTTTTCTAGCATCATCATATGTCATAACGGTAGCTCATCTCATAAAACTTCTCATGATCAAGTAGCAAACTATTCACATGTTAAAGTATAGATCATAAACTTTCTTGAAAACTAACAAACCGTGTTATTAGTCATCAAACAATTAAAATTCATCTTGTTTTTAGGAAGTGTCTATGTCAGAGCTTTAATTCAGCAAACTTCACATACTCAACTATCATTTAGTCTTTCATAATTGCTAACACTCACGTGATATTTATGGGTTCAAAGTTTTAATCAGACACAGAGAAAGATAGGGGCTTATAGATTCGCCTCCCGACCTTTTACCTCAAGGGTAATATCAACAATAATAGTTCATGATGCCTTACATCCAATTGGATATATATATATATATATCAGGATCTTTCCAACACAATGTGCCTGCCAAAGGATAAAATGTAAAAAGGTAAGGTGAAGATCACCATGACTCTTGCATAAGGTATAAGACAAGAATAAAAAATAGGCCCTTCGCAGAGGGAAGCAGAGGTTGTCATGCGCTTTTATAGTTGGATGCACAAAATCTTAATGCGAAAGAACGTCACGTTATATTGCCACTTGTGATAGGGACCTTTATTATGCAGTCCGTCACTTTTATTGCTTCCACATCACAAGATCGTATAAAGCTTATTTTCTCCACACTAATAGATCATACATATTTAGAGAGCAATTTTTATTGCATGCACCGATGACAACTTACTTGAAGGATCTTACTCAATCCATAGGTAGGTATGATGGACTCTCATGACAATACTGGTTTAAGGGATGTTTGGAAGCACAAGTAGTATCTCTACTTGGTGCAAAGAATTTGGCTAGCACGAGGGGGAAAGGCAAGCTCAACATGTTGGATGATCCATGAAAATATACTTTATTTCGAATATAAGAAAACATACCCATTACGTTGTCTTCCTTGCCCAACATCAACCTTTTAGCATGTCATATTTTAATGAGTGATCACAATTACAAAAGAAGTTCAAGATAGTATATTTATACGTGAATCTCTCTTTCCTCGATATTCTTTCATGCATTGTTCAAGTGACCAATACAATATTTGCCAACCTTCAATAAATTTACCACCTCTACTTCTTATATATGAAGTCATTACTCCCCATGGGATAAGCATATGAAACATATATAATTTCAGATTTATGATATTCAAATCATTCAACTATTTACTCATAGGATATAAGTGAAGCACACGAGTAAATGACAAACTACTCCAAAAAGATATAAGTGAAGAACAATGAGTAGTCGAATAATTATGCAACTATGTGAAGACTCTCTAACATTTAATAATTTCAGATCTTGGTATTCTATTCAAACAACAAGCAAAACAAAAGAAAATAAAATGATGCTCAAAGCAAAACACATATCATGTGGTGAATGAAAATATAGCTCCAAGTAAAGTTACCGATGAACGAATATGAAAGAGGGGATGCCTTCCGGGGCATCCCCAAGCTTAGGCTCTTGCCACTCCTTATTCCATAGTCCATCGAATCTTAACCCAAAACTTGAAAACTTCACAACACAAAACTTAACAGAAAACTCGTAAGCTCCGTTCGTATAAGAAAACAAACCACCACTTCAAGGTACTATAATGAAATCATTATTTATTTATATTGGTGTTAAAACTACTGTATTACAACTTTTCTATGGTTCATAAACTCTATTACTAGCCATAGATTCATCAAAATAAGCAAACAACACACGAAAAACAGAATCTGTCAAAAACAGAAAAGTCTGTAGTAATCTGTAGGTTTCGAATACTTTTGGACCCCAAAAATTCTAAAATAAATTTCTGTACGTGAGGAATTTATCTATTAATCATCTGCAAAAATAATTAACTAAATATCACTCTCCAATAAAAAATGGCAGCTAATCTCGTGAGCGCTAAAGTTTCTGTTTTTTACAGTAAGATCGCAAAGACTTTCCCCAAGTCTTCCCAAAGGTTCTACTTGGCACAAACACTAATTAAAACATAAAACCACATCTAACCAGAGGCTAGATAGATTATTTATTATTAAACAGGAACAAAAAGCAAGGAACAAAAATAAAATTGGGTTGCCTCCCAACAAGCGCTAACGTTTAACGCCCCTAGCTAGGCATCATGATTTCAATGATGCTCACATAAAAGATAAGAATTAAAACATAAAGAGAGCGTCATGAATAATATGACTAGCACATTTAAGTCTAACCCACTTCCTATGCATAGGGATTTTGTGGGAAAATAACTTATGGGAACAATAATCAACTAGCATAGGAAGGCAAAACAAGCATAACTTTAAAACTTTAAGCACATAGAGAGGAAACTTGATATTATTGCAATTCCAACAAGCATATATTCCTCCCTCTTAATAATTTTCAGTAGCATCATGAATGAATTCAACAATATAAATATCACATAAAACATTCTTTTCATGATCTACTTGTATGCAAAGTTGACACTCTTCCAAAATAGTGGGATTAACATTAACTAAAGTCATGAACTCTCCAAACCCACTTTCATAATTATCACAATAAGATTTAACACCCTCTAAAATAGTGGGATCATTACTTCCTAAAGTTGACACTCTTCCAAACCCACTTTCATCAATATAATCATCATAAATATGAGGCATGCTGTCATCAAAATAAATTTGCTCATCAAAACTTGGGGGACAAAAAATATCATCTTCATCAAACATAGCTTCCACAAGCTTGTGGCTTTGCATATCATTAACATCATGGATATTCAAGGAATTCATACTAACAACATTGCAATCATGTTCATCATTCAAAGATTTAGTGCCAAACATTCTAATGCATTCTTCTTCTAACACTTTGGCACAATTATCGAAATCCTTATTTTCACGAAAGACATTAAAAAGATGAAGCATATGAGGTAACCTTAATTTCATTTTTTGTAGTTTTCTTTTATAGACTAAACTAGTGATAAAACAAGAAACTATAAGATTCGATTGCAAGATCTAAAGATATACTTTCAAGCACTCACCTCCCCGACAACGGCGCCAGAAAAGAGCTTGATGTCTACTACGCAACCTTCTTCTTGTAGACGTTGTTGGGCCTCCAAGTGCAGAGGTTTGTAGGACAGTAGCAAATTTCGCTCAAGTGGATGACCTAAGGTTTATCAATCCGTGGGAGGCGTAGGATGAAGATGGTCTTTCTCAAACAACCCTGCAACCAAATAACAAAGAGTCTCTTGTGTCCCCAACACACCCAATACAATGGTAAATTGTATAGGTGAACTAGTTCGGCAAAGAGATGGTGATACAAGTGCAATATGGATGGTAGATATAGGTTTTTGTAATCTGAAAATATAGAAAACAACAAGGTAACTAATGATAAAAGTGAGTGTAAATGGTATTGCAATGCTAGGAAACAAGGCCTAGGGTTCATACTTTCACTAGTACAAGTTCTCTCAACAATAATAACATAATTGGATCATATAACTATCCCTCAACATGCAACAAAGAGTCACTCCAAACTCACTAATAACCGAGAACAAATGAAGAAATTATTGTAGGGTACGAAACCACCTCAAAGTTATTTTTTCTGATCGATCTATTCAAGAGTTCGTAGTAGAATGACACCTCAAGACACAAATCAACCAAAACCCTAATGTCATGTAGATACTCCAATGTCACCTCAAGTATCCATGGGTATGATTATACGATAAGCATCACACAATCTCAGATTCATCTATTCAACCAACAAAGAGAACTTCAAAGAGTGCCCCAAAGTTTCTACCGGAGAGTCAAGACGATAACGTGTGCCAACCCCTATGCATAAGTTTACGAGGTCACGGAACTCGCAAGTTGATCACCAAAACATACATCAAGTGGATCACGTGATATCCCATTGTCACCACAGATAAGCACATGCAATACATACATCAAGTGTTCTCAAATCCTTAAAGACTCAATCCGATAAGATAACTTCAAAGGGAAAACTCAATCCATTACAAGAGAGTAGAGGGGGAGAAACATGATAAGATCCAACTATAATAGCAAAGCTCGCGATACATCAAGATCATGCCAAATCAAGAACACGAGAGAGAGAGAGAGAGAGATCAAACACATAGCTACTGGTACATACCCTCAGCCCCGAGGGTGAACTACTCCCTCCTCATCATGGAGAGCACTGGGATGATGAGGATGGCCACCGGAGAGGGATTCCCCCCTCCGGCAGGGTGCCGGAACGGGTCTTGATTGGTTTTCGGTGGCTACGGAGGCTTCTGGCGGTAGAACTCCCGATCTATTCTTCTCTCTGATGTTTTTAGGGTATATGGACATATATAGGCGAAAGAAGTCGGTCAGGAGAGCCATGAGGGGCCCACGAGGGTAGGGGCGCGCCCAGGGGGTAGGTTGCGCCTCCTTGCCTCGTGTCTTCCTCGAAGCTTCCCAGACGTCTACTCCAAGTCTCCTGGATTGCTTCTGTTCCAAAAATAACTCTCTTAAAGGTTTCATTCCGTTTGGACTCCGTTTGATATTCCTTTTCTTCGAAGCACTGAAATAGGCAAGAAAACAACAATTTGGGCTGGGCCTCCGGTTAATAGGTTAGTCGCAAAAATAATATAAAAGTGTTTAGTAAAGCCCATAAACATCCAAAACAGATAATATAATAGCATGAATACTTCATAAATTATAGATACGTTGGAGACGTATCACTGGCCCGGTCGCGGTGGCCGGCGGCCCGTAGTGGCTGGCTAGGTATAGCCGTATCCCCTGGACGACGGTGACGAGATCGTTGAGGACCCCGGTGATCTCCGCTGGGGAGTAGATGGTGGCCGGTGGTGCGGTGGAGGGTGATGAAGCTATGTACCTAGGGTAGGGTCATGGACCTGTCCAATATACCCTCCCCAAGGACATCTCTACAAAGAATCAGAAGCATTCGAAGAGAAACCATCATCCACTCGACCGTGGAGATGCGCTCACTCGACCACCTTGAAGACACTCGACCACCAGAAGATGAGGAACCCTCCACTCTGCAACGGTCAAGACTTAAACCATATCATTATGAGCATTTATGACACTTTACTGTAGATGTTACCAGTAACGCCTTTCCTTTATGAGCATTGAACCCTGTGTAACGGAGGGGAGCTGGGGTCCTGGCGCACTCTATATAAGCCACCCCCTCCTCTGGGACAAGGGTTCGCACTTTCTGTAATTCACACACATATAATCGAGTCAACCGCCTTAGGGCACCGAGACGTAGGGTTGTTACTTCCTCTGAGAAGGGCATGAACTCGTAAAACTCGCGTGTACAACTCCTTCATAGCTAGGATCTTGCCTCCTCATACTTACCCCCCATTCTACTGTCAGTCTAAGATCCACGACAGTTGGCGCCCACCATGGGGCAGGTGTCTTAGCGACTTATTGGAGGAGTTGCAATTTTTCCGATCCCCATCGTCATGGTTCCAGGTGGAGGTTTGGCTGAGGGCCGCGAGATCCGTCTCGGCGCGCTCGTGTTTGTCGCCGACGACTCCGCTTGGCTTCAGGAGGCACCACTCGACGTCGACGCGCTCCCCGCCCGTGGGGCGACACACTTTCACGTGTGCGTCCGCGGCGTCCTCCTGCGGTAACTGTCGACCCAGTACCAGTCGACTCCAACGGCTTTCCCCCTCCCTATGACCTGCCGGAGCAAGCGCACCGGCCGGTCGAGGATTCAACGGTGGGTGAAGCATGCGGTGGCTCACCAGTCGGCCACCCCTCAAGTCGCAGCGATCGAGCCCGACGAGTCTCTCTACGGCCTGTTCGATTTGTCTACTGGCTCCGTAGAGACTGCATCCGAGTGCGGCAGCAATGACTCGGCAGCGGAAGTCCTGATGGTCAATGGACCACGCGGTCCTCCTGGCTTCAATCGTGAAGACGGAGGTGACGGGAACGGTGATCCGTCGCGCGTTCATGAGGAGTACCGCCCCGAGCCTCTCTCCTCGCAGCAGAAAGAAGAACTTCATCGCCGAAATATGGATGCCCTGCATACTCCTATAGTTGGAGAAACACCCGAGGCCCAGGCCTTGGTGCAGGCTCGCTTGGCCAATCTGGCTGAGCGCACTCGGCTGGAGAACCTCCAGCACGCACTCGACGATCACGCTCGTCAACGTGATCCTGAGTCCAGCCGACGCCAACTTTTTCCACCTCCAGCTCAGGTATACCGAACACTGATCCAAAACCTAGCAGCTGCTGCCCGGATAGCAGAGTCGATTCAACCTTCCCAGTCCGGAGCTGGCCGAGGTCTGGCACAGATCAGGGCCTTGCTCCGGGCAGCAGGAGAGCAGAATACGGCCGTGTCTCAGTCACGGGATAGGATCCATAGCAGATCTGTGGTCGCAGATACGGTCCAGTCGGCCCATAGCCCGAGATCGCCCTCGAGGCGTGAGGGACATGAAGAGCGGCGTGACCAGTACAGAAACTAGGAGCAGTATGATCATCGAGCCGATCGCGATGGTCGCCGTCGAGTGCCCACACCTCCTCCAAGGAGTGGGTCATACGTGTCGCGGCCACATGAAGACAAGCGCCCTAACAGTGTCGAAAGAGGTATTCCAGTCGACCCCAGGGAGCCAGGCTTTGATGCGAGATCTATTCTCGTGCAGGGCTTGGTCGACAGAAACAAAGCTCACCGAGATGGCCATGACAGAGGCCCGCAAATCAGCAATAGGGTGCATGTCTCTGGCCCAGAGTGCTTCAATAGAGCTATCAGAGCTGCAGTGATTCCCCCCAACTTCAAGTTGGCAACGGGAGTCAGTAAGTTCACCGGATAGTCCAAGCCTGACACCTGGCTCGAAGACTACCGAGTGGCTGTCCAGATTGGTGGCGGCAATGATGAGGTGGCCATGAAACACCTTCCTCTGATGTTGGAGGGCTCGGCTAGAGCGTGGCTGAATCAGTTGGCACCTGGCAGCATCTATACTTGGGAATATCTCGCCCGAGTGTTTGTCAGAACGTTTGAGGGTACTTGCAAATGGCCAGCAGGTTTGACAGAATTACAGTGTTGCGTCCAGAAACCGAATGAAACTTTGAGAGATTATATCCAGAGGTGGATCACCCTGCACCACACGGTGGAAGATGTGTCTGATCATCAGGCAATTTGTGCTTTCAAGGAAGGCGTCAGGTACCGGGAGTTGAATCTGAAATTCGGTCAGACAGGAAACATGACTCTGACTCGGATGATGGAAATTGCCACCAAGTATGCCAATGGTGAAGAGGAAGAGCGACTGTGGAGCGGCAAGCATAAAGCAGTCACCCACGAAGCCGGAGGAGGAAACTCCAGTCGGAAACTGAAACGCAAGGCCGAACCAGCTGCTCCGGGTGAGGCCTTGGCTGTGGTTCAAGGAAAGTTCAAGGGGAAGCCCAAAGGGCCATGGAACCCCAAGAAAGTAAAAGATCAATATGGAAATGACGTATTGGATCTGCCGTGCCATATCCACACCAAAAAAGACGAAGAAGGTAATTTAATTTACCCCAAGCATACCACTCGACAGCGTCGGCTCCTGATCCAGCAGTTCCGAGAGAAACAGCCTAAGGAAAAGGAGAAGGAGGCAGACAAGGCTGAGAGTGAAGGAGAAGATGATGATGGTTATCCTCACGTGAACTCCGCTCTGATGATTTTTGCTGATGTTGAAAACAAGAGTCGATTGAAAGTCATCAACAGAGAAGTGAACATGGTCGCTCCGGCGACACCCAGTTACTTGAAATGGTCGCAAACTGCCATTACGTTCGACCAGTCTGATCATCCAGCACACATCGCCACCCCTGGGAGGCAAGCGCTGGTGGTCGACCCGGTGGTCGAAGGCACTCGACTGACAAAGGTCCTGATGGACGGTGGCAGTGGCCTGAACATTCTGTATGCAGAAACATTGAAAGGAATGGGCATTCCGATGTCCAGACTCAGTGAAAGCCATATGAGTTTCCATGGGGTCATCCCAGGCAAGAAGGCTGCGTCCCTCGGTCAGATTGCACTCGACGTGGTTTTCGGTGATGCCAAAAATTACCGCAAAGAGAAGTTGACGTTTGAAGTTGTGGATTTTCAGAGTGCGTATCATGCAATTCTGGGCAGGCCAGCTTATGCACGATTCATGGCTCGACCTTGTTACGTGTACCTCAAACTGAATATGCCTGGTCCTAGAGGAGTGATCACTATCTCTGGTAATCGAAAAAAGGCGGAAGAATGTTTCCAGAAGGGCTCAAAGATCGTCGATGCCCAGATGGCCGTGGTAGAATTGCAAGAATACCAGAAAAATGCAGACCCGAGTGACTTGCTGCGAGCCAAGAAGCCAGCCACGGATTCAGCATTCCAGTCGTCTGGTGAGACAAAGTCTGTTCATATTCACCCGACAGACCCAAATGCAGCTCCGACCCACATTTCGACCACATTCGACTCCAAATAGGAATAAGCGCTCATCCAGTTCCTCCGTGAGAACTGGGACATCTTTGCATGGAAGCCTTCTGACATGCCAGGTGTTCCCAGGGGACTGGCTGAGCATCGTTTGCGAGTCGACCCGAAAGTGAAACCAGTCAAAGAGCATCTCCGACGGTCCGCCGTCCAGAAAATAAAAGCAATCGGCGAAGAGGTGGCTCGGCTTTTGGCAGCTGAGTTTATCCGAGAGATTTACCACTCCGAGTGGTTAGCCAATGTTGTCATGGTCCCAAAGAAAGATGACTCACTCCGCATGTGCATCGATTTCAAGCATATCAATCGGGCCTGCCCGAAAGATCACTTCCCTCTCCCTGGCATCGATCAGATAGTCGATTCGACTGCTGGGTGCGAGCATTTGTCCTTTTTGGACGCCCACTCCAGGTACCACCAGATCCATCTGTACAGACCCGACGAAATAAAGACAACTTTTGTCACTCCGTTCGGGTGCTTCTGTTATGTCACAATGCCATTCAGCTTGAAGAACGTCGGAGCCACATTTATGCAGATGATTCAGAAGTGCCTGCTCACTCAGATCAGTAGGAATGTGGAAGCATACATGGATGGCATTGTGGTCAAGTCACGTAAAGGTTCTGACCTGCTGACCGACCTTGCTGAAACCTTTGCCAACCTACGAAGGTACAATATCAAGCTCAATCCATCAAAGTGCACGTTTGGAGTTCCAGGAGGCAAGTTACTCGGTTTTCTTGTTTCCGAACGAGGAATCGATGCTAACCCAGAGAAAGTAGGCGCTATACTCCGAATGAAACGCCCTGTGCGTGTGCATGATGTCCAGAAGCTTACTGGTTGCTTGGCCGCCCTAAGTCGATTCATTTCTCGCCTCGGTGAAAAGGCACTGCCTCTTTACCGACTGATGAAGAAATCAGATAAGTTCGAGTGGACTCCAGAAGCTGATACAGCATTTGCAGAGCTAAAAGCTCTGCTTTCCACCCAGCCGGTGCTTGCTGCTCCAATCAGCAAAGATCCTCTATTGCTTTATATAGCAGCCACTGGACAAGTCGTCAGTATAGTACTTACGGTCGAGCGGGAAGAAGAAGGAAAAGCGTACAAAGTTCAACGCCTAGTTTATTATATTTCTGAAGTCCTGACCCCGTCAAAGCAGAGATATCCTCACTATCAGAAGCTTGTCTATGGAATTTACATGACCATGAAGAAGGTTGCACACTACTTCTCAGATCACTCTGTTATAGTCATCAGCGACGCTCCATTGTCAGAGATTCTGCACAACAGGGATGCAACTGGTCGAGTGGCAAAATGGGCGATTGAACTCCTTCCCTTGGATATCAAGTTTGAGGCAAAGAAAGCTATCAAGTCCCAAGCAATAGCAGATTTCCTCGCCGACTGGATCGAACAGCAACTGCCGACTCAAGTTCACTCTGAGCACTGGACCATGTTCTTTGACGGATCCAAGATGTTGAACGGTTCTGGTGCTGGAGTAGTTCTGGTATCCCCCCGAGGAGACAAGCTCAGATATGTCCTCCAGATTCACTTTGATTCCTCCAACAATGAAGCAGAATATGAAGCACTCCTGGATGGGTTGCGCATGGCCATCTCACTCGGTGTCCGTTGCCTCATGGTCTATTGCGACTCAGATTTGGTAGTTAATCAAGTGATGAAGGAGTGGGATGTCAGAAGTCCAACCATGACTGGTTACTGTAACACGGTGAGAAAGCTTGAGAAGAAGTTCGAGGGGTTAGAACTCCACCACATCCCCCGATTGAAAAATCAAGCATCCGATGAATTGGCAAAGATAGGTTCCAAGAGAGAAGCCATTCCCAGCAATGTGTTCTTGGAGCATATTCACACGCCGACAGTTCAGGAAGACCCTTTCACTGAAGAGCCTCCGCAGCCTAAGAGCGCCACGGATCCGACTGAAGTCGAGGTCCCAGCTGTGGTCGACCTGATCATAGAGGTTCTGGCCATTAGCCCCGACTGGATGGTGCCCTACATTGCGTACATCCTCAAGAAAGAGCTCCCAGAGGATGAAGAAGAAGCTCGACAGATCGTCCATCGATCCAAAGCTTTTACTGTGATAAGAGGGCAACTGTTCAGAGAAAGTGTGACTGGAGTCGGTCAGAAGTGCATAACACCAGAAGAAGGTCGAATGATCCTCAATGACATCCCCTCGGGGACCTGTGGTCACCATGCGTCCTCTCGGGCCATCGTGGCTAAAGCATACCGAGCTGGATTCTATTGGCCACGAGCAAATGAAATGGCGAAAGATATAGTCGACAGATGTGAAGGCTGTCAATTTTACTCCGATATGTCTCACAAGCCAGCGTCAGCCCTGAAGACCACCCCCTCGTCTGGCCCTTCGCTGTTTGGGGACTGGATATGGTTAGACCGCTGAGAACTGGCAAAAGCGGCTTCACTCACGTGCTCATTGCAGTCGACAAGTTTACCAAATGGATCGAAGCCAAACCTATCAAGAACCTTGACGCTAGCACCGCTGTCAGTTTTATCAGAGAATTGACATTCAGATATGGAGTCCCACACAGCATCATCACGGACAACGGATCGAACTTCGATTCCGATGAGTTCAGAGCTTTCTGCGCCTCTCAAGGCACTCGAGTCGACTATGCTTCTGTTGCTCACCCGCAGTCAAACAGACAAGCAGAAAGAGCCAATGGCCTAATTCTCAAAGGACTGAAACCCCGACTGATGTGTGATCTCAAACACGCAGCAGGTGCTTGGGTTGATGAACTTCCGTCAGTTCTGTGGGGTTTAAGGACAACTCCTAATCGGTCGACTGGAAGAACTCCTTTCTTCTTAGTCTGTGGAGCCGAAGCTGTTCTGCCAAGTGACTTGCTCCACAATGCACCCCGAGTTGAACTCTTCTCCGAAGCGGAAGCATAGCAGGCCCAGCAAGATTCAGTCGATCTCTTAGAGGAGGAAAGAGAGATGGCCTTGATCCGCTCGACCATTTATCAGCAAGATTTGCGTCGATTCCACGCCAGGAATGTGAGGGGTCGGGCCTTTCAAGAAGGAGACTTGGTTCTTCGAGTGGATCAGCAGAAACCACACAAGCTTGCTCCAACTTGGGAAGGCCCCTTCATCGTCACCAAAGTTCTCCACAACGGAGCATACCATCTTTACAGTGTCGAGCATCAGAAAGACGAGCCACGGGCTTGGAGCACGGAGCTGCTCCGCCCCTTTTATACTTAAACACTTGTTCGAATAAAATGTAATAAGCAACACCTTTTGTAATTCGTTTATCAAAGACAAGAGCTTACGGGTCTCTCATTTGATTGTGTTGTTCTTATTTACTCCTGAAATCCCCCAGTGGGTGGGCTTAGTCGCGAATCTGTTCCGCCTAAGTTTGAAAAAATCCTACCGAGTGGAGAGCAATCCTCCCACTCGGGGGCTTAGCTGCAGTTGAGTACTCGCCTAAGTTCTCTCACTAAGAGGCCTAACGGCAGTCCAGCACTCACCTAAGTTTGAAAAATCCTACCGAGTGGAGAGCAATCCTCCCACTCGGGGGCTTAGCTGCAGTCGAGTACTCGCCTAAGTTCTCTCACTAAGAGGCTTAACGGCAGTCCAGCACTCGCCTAAGTTTGAAAAAATCCTACCGAGTGGAGAGCAATCCTCCCACTTGGGGGCTTAGCTGCAGTCGAGTACTCGCCTAAGTTCTCTCACTAAGAGGCTTAACGGCAGTCC